>NW_024423564.1:38432877-38695359 GCF_017311325.1 Ursus maritimus | reverse complement strand
AGAGTGCATGCAGCACTGAGTACATGTAGTTAGTTCTGAATGTATGGTAGCTGTTAGTACCCCACAGAAATTCTTCAGTTCCGAGTTATTCCCTGAACATTTCAACTGTCCAAGTCTAGGAAGGTCTAGTTAAATATACAAATCCCTAGGACTATAATGGAGCAGGCTCAGGTGTAAATTCAGACTTGAAATGATTTTTTTTCTTCTTCAAATTGGAGTTGTTGCTTCCATGATACACCCTCAGTGCTCATCATAATCTCAGGGATAACTCATTAGCCCTCATAAGTCGGACCATCATAGATTCTGGATGTAAGTTTGGAGTGACTACCAAAAAGGTCAACTTGCTTTTGATAGGGCATCTTTAAAATCCACCTACTAGCAGGTGCGCATGCACACGCGTGCACACGCACACGCACACACACACAGAGGTATGCTGTGCTTTTTCCACTATGATTTTATAGAAATATTGGATTGCTTTGGATTCTTTTCTGCAAAATACATGAAGTTAAAATGTAAAGAAGGAATTCATTTAAAGACACTGAAATATTAGTGATCTGCTGAGAATGACCTCTTTTGGAACAGAGATGGGAATGATCAATACTACTAGGAAATAGTTTCTTTCTGATTACGAACTATTAGTGTGAAGGTATAAAAAATATGTAAATCTTTGGACATTTTAATAAGAAATGGTAATATTTTACAAACATTAGGAATGACAGTGACGTTTTGCTCTCAGTCATATTTAGAACAAGGCTAATTCCAATAACTGTGTGCTTCAGAGTTAGTCTACAGCGTCACTCTAAAAGGCTTTTTGCTTCACTTGAGGGAGGCAGAGTAAGCAGACTATTTACACATATATCATAGTTTATGGCACATATTAATTTAAAACCATTGTTTTGAATACGCAGAAAAATATACAAAAATTACTCTGTTAATATTTTCCCCTCTCTTTTTGCTTTAAGAAAACTCAGTGTTTTCTCATGATTTTCTTTTTTTTAACCTCCAGGTTCATTTTCTTTAATTTGGGATTACAAATGAAAATCCACCCTCCCAGGTAAAAAGTGTGAGCAATAGAGTAGAAACCATAGACAAAAACTCAGGTCCTCAAAGCCATTTACAATGCTTGAGTTAAACTCATGGCTCTCCCAGGAAAATCATAGCAGGAGATGAATGTGCTGAGATGTGGAGGAATAAACCTGTTTTAACAGGGCAGAGAGGAGAAGGGTAGATGTGAGTGCTGTTTGTTGTTGTAGCTGCTGTTGTTCGATGTTTATTACCTGAGGTATCTCTCATTCTGGAGCAAATAATAGCTTAATTTAAAGCAATTTAGGCATAGAGAATGTTGCTTACCATGTCACATTGTATATCTGTTTTTTAAACACAAAGAAGATGATGGGGTACCTGGGTGGCTCAGTGGGTTAAGCATCTGACTTCAGCTCAGGTCATGATCCCAGGGTTCTGGGATCGAGTCCCACATCAGACTCCCTGCTCAGAGGGGAATCTGCTTCTCCCTTTCCCTCTACTCTCCACCCCCAGCTTGTGCTCTCTCTTGCTCTATCTCAAATAAATATATAAATAAAATCTTAAAAACAACAACAACAACACAGGGAATGTGGAAAATACCTTTCTAACTCCACGAAATGGTAGACTCTTGTCATATAATTAGTGATTTGTTGATAATTTTAGAAATGCCTCTATATTCAGTTTTCTACACTTATCAGACCCCAATAAAACACATGATTTTGAATAAGAAGTATATGTTGCATGCATTTTACCATGATTGGTTATCATAAGATTTGCATATTAGCTTACTTGTTATACCCCGCTCTGTTTGCTTACGCAAAGTTTTCCTGTTTCTCTTCTTCAAGTACTTGCATTTTCAGACAGATACAGTAAACAGTTAGAATAGGAAAGCCATAAAAACCACAAAACATGGGGAGTAACTCTTGAGTGTGTTAAAAAATATATTTTGTGTCCTCTATGTACTTGACAGTTGACGTTCATCATGGGAAAGCAAAGTTTAATTCCATAAATTTTTGTCATTCAATCAAAGTGAATCAAAATGAAAGAATGATACATTTCTCATTGTGGAACTAATCCAGTGGTTCTCAGTGTTGACAAATTTGGCTCCTAGGGGACATTTGTCAATTCTGGAGACATTTTTGTCACAACTGGCAGAGGAGATGGGCAATGATACTGGTATCTAGTTGGTAGAGACCAGAGATGTGGCCCCCATGCTGAAAAGATTAATTGGTTCAAAATGTTGGTAGTGCCAAGGTTAAGTAACCTGATTTAGTCGAACCTAATTTAATCTGCAGCAGGGAAGAAGGAGGAAACTGAGTTGGACCCAGGAAAAAATGGCTAAAATCAGATCTGGGGGCATTTTTGGATACAATATAAAATAAAATCAATATATTGATTTCATTTTCTATAGTATACATCCTGCTCTTTATTATCTGCAATGGAAATTTTAATTATCTTATTGCATTTGAATTTCTTTAGATTCTTTACATATTTGTCTCCACATTGATCTTTTCCTTCTTGAATTTCTTTATAGGAAAATGCATTATATGTTTCATAACACCCCCCCAAAAAACAACCAGAGAATGTTTCTGAATTAGTATTACTTATAGAGAAATGATAGTAAGTGACATTCTCAGAGTGTTCAAAGCATAAGACCAGTGGGAGGTAATAGAAAATAGATGTCTTGATCTCTGCCCCGGGTTCTTGGCACAAAACTCCTAAAACCCTTGTGGTTTCCTAGGTGATAAGAACACTAGGGGCATCTTTTGTTCTAATGAGATAACTCTGGGTGGGCTCCTGGATGGCTCCTGGATAAGGTGGTCACCAGAAAGCTCAAGCCATGAGTAGAAGCTTGGAATCTCTAACCCCACTCCCCGTTCTCCAGAGAGGGGAGAGGGCTAGAAAAGGAGTAAATAATTGATTTATGTGAGAAAATCTCCAGAAAAATTCCAATAGTTTGAGGTTTGGAAAACTTCCAGGTTGATGGACACACCCACATACCAGAAGGTGACTTACCCCAAATCCAAAGGGGCAGAAGCTCCTACTTTGGGGACTTCCAGACCTCGCCCTGTGTATCTTTTAGTTTGTCATTCTCTATATTTTTCTATATTCTGTAATAAACTGATAAATATAAGTGTTCCTCTGAGTTCCGTGAGCCTCTTTAGCAAATTAATAAACCCAAGGAGGCAGACATGGGAACCCGCAATTTGTAGCCAAATCAGACAGAATTGTGGGTAACCTGGGGATCTAGTACTTTGGATTGGCATCTGACGTGGGAGGCAGTTTTATGGGACTGAGCCTTTAATTTGTGAGATCTGACACTATCTACAGGGTTTCTCCCCTAACAACTAGGAGCATGTGCTTTGAAGCCAGACAGACCTCAAACAAATGTTATTCCTGCCATTTAGAATTGTTTGGCTTTGGGGAAGCAATTTACCTTCCTCCTATCTGTAAAATGGGACTAATAACATCTACTTTATAGGATTACATAAGTTAAGGAATATAAAATGTATTACATATTGTTTAGAACATAAGCACCTAACAAATGGCTTTTTAAATTATAGTGTATTTACATGTGTACTTATCCACCCCTCCCCACCACCATCCCATAGACATATTTACTCATCCTTAAATAAATACAGCCATAACTAAGCTTAGCAGTTGCCAGTGGATACTATAGGTTAAGTCTACTTATATGCCTTCACTGTCCACTTGGATCTTGACTGCTTCTTCTTTCTCAGTTCTAAATCTAAGAGTAGCTCCCTCTCTGCTAAAATGACATAGATTCTTACTTCAAAACACCACCAAATTATATTTTCTTCTTTCTCAACCACTTCTCTGGTATGAATCAGTAAAATTCTCTGATGTGTTTTAGAAGCATTTTAGCTGATAGCTATACATAAACTCAGATTGGGAATAAATTACCTTCAAATGGGAAAGGAATAATATTCCCATTAAGATATTGGGGACATTATTTTTTCAAATACAGTTTTCCAAAAAGAGATATTTACCATCTAAAATGTGTTTCAGAGTTAACAGATCAAATTAGCACCTTCTTTCTATTTTTTTTCAATTTGAATCAGTAAGATTTCCTTCATGTAACATACATAATAAAAATCATGCATACATATATAATAAAACACACATGAACATACATAATAAAAATTAGAAAAAATGAAATGTATGAGAAAAAATATGCTTATTATAAGTAAAAGTGACCCAGAGAAATGGAAAGGTATACATTTGCATTGCAGTTGTTTGTATTCATACAACCTAAACAGGATAATTAAGCAATCAACTTGAAATAACTTGACCACTTAACCACACTGTGTGGATATTGTGAGAGCGTCTTTGATTTAAAATGTTTAGGTAATTAATTAAACTACATGTATAGAAAACAAAGCCAAAACAGTAATTAATCAATAATGCATAGGAATTTGCATTTGAATAAGAGTCCATCATATTATTACGCACAAATTATTTTTTCATATAAGAAGAGTTTTTGATCATCGTATTTTAAACTATTTCCAAATTCTTAATCCAGGGTATAACTACCATCAGAGAGATTTTTTTGTGTGTGATATTCATGAAACAGAGTGACACTTGAAATTTTACCAGTTGGCACCACGTGGACACCAACCAATGAGACAGTGGTACTGAGTATGACTGGTACAAAGAATGGTGCTGAATGGACACCAGTGTTGGAAATGCAGTAGAACCACATTAGTGCATACTGGCTGCACATCAGCCCTGTGAATGGATTAAAAAAAAAATAGGGCCATTAATATATGTATTCATATTTTTCCTAGACTATCATTCTCAAAAAAATTAGGCATGTAATAAAGTTCATTAGTTTCTGTTGATACATGTTTCATAGAGCCAGAAAAAAAAAAGTTAAATGTCAAAGTAGTGAAGTTTATTGTATGTAGGAATGTAGTAAAATTTCAGAGCTTAACCGACACATTCTTTCTGATCTAATTATCATTATTCTGTTTTAATTGGAAGTTACACAAATGTCAGACATTAAATCTAAGACAAATGTCAAATGGAATCCCACACCTGTACAGTAACATCCCAGGCATCTACATGTATTTTCGCTGATCATTAGCAATTAGTAGCATTTCTCTGTCCATGTAATTGTTCTACTGATCTTTCCCAGGTGATTTTTCAGTACCCTCAATGCATTGGCCCGGAGTTAAAATGCTATTGGCTTTTCATCTTGCAACCATTACATTAGGGTTTAGCCTGACCGAGCTCATTAAAATCGTTGCTGCACACTTGGGCTGTGTTTACCCATGTGAGTGAAGTGAAGCACAGGGCAGCCACTCATAATTCAGGCCCAAGACACTCTTTTGCCTGAAATATTTAAATAGTTGAGACTAAGTGTTTTCTCTGCTTGAACTACAAGGATTACTTTAGTTGTCCACTTAAGTTTAAGTGAGGCAGTCCAAGCCCATTTGATCATGTTGAATGATCTATCTGAGCTGGAATCATTTCCTAGGGCTGTCATCAAAGAAGGAAATCAAGTAGTTCTTTTCTCAGTTCTTAGCATATCGCTGTATTCAATCCCCCTTGACCATTAGTCAGATAAGGAAAAGGAGCCTTACCTAGGTTCAGTACTTCACCCTATTAGGATGACGGAGGGAGGCCTGGAATTCTAACCTAACCCCTCCTGATCCCAGAGCCCATGTTCCCATGAACACCCTACATTGCTTTTAGGACCAGTGCTAAAGAAGCAAGAAAGCTGAGATCGCTTAAGATCATAAGGTGCCATCCCTCCCATTGGTTTATGATGGCAACAAAGGCATGTTTTCCAGGTATAGTGTGATCTAAGCACAGAATCCAGAACAGTGCTTTTGCCACCATCTCCAGAAACAGAATCAGCCTGAAAATGTCATAATCAGTTACTCGTGATTAGTGCAATGTGTCACAGCAGTATAATGAAGTGTCCAACAGAGACAGATATCTAGAACAAGATGCAAACACTTTCAATAAATAGTACCCATAATTAAATTATCAGACAAAATCAATGATATAAAAATGTCTTTAAAACATAATTGCATTACCTTCTATTTGCATTCTACATGGACTGCCTAGCCCACAGCATATTCACGCAGGCCTGTCTCACCGTGGTTTATACCTGCCAACACCTCTCAAATAGATGCTTTGGGGTTGTAACTATTTTGGCACCAACAAAGTGTAATAGCAACGTGTATATTTAAGTGGTAAAATATTGTATTAGGTTTTTTTTTTCTCCTTTTCTCAAGACTTTTATACGTGCTGGAGATTAGGCGATTTTTCACCTCATTATCAAGTGTGTGTATGGGTGTATGTGTATGTGTGTTATTCTCCAAGTATAGATTTTAATAATGATAGTTAACTTTAATAAAGCCCCTGTTACATGCCAGGCGTTGAGTCTAAACACCTCGGATATAATACCCATGTATCCCCCGTACAACTCTATGAGGTATTAATATCTACATTTTACAGCCAAGGAAACGAAGCTAGGAGAGGATAAGTAACATGCCCAAGGTCCCTCACCTAGGAAATGGCAGAGGCAGGATTGGAACTCAGATAATCTGGCTGCACATATATCAGTTAAGAGTTTTATGTGGTACTATTAAAATGTAGTTAGAGAACCTTAAATCTATCCTTCAAACTTAATCTTCATTGTCTACCTCTTATGGAATTTTAGTTTCCAAAGGAACTTTAAGGAGAATGAAAAGACAAAAATTAATTTGTCTAATTTCAGTTACAAGTGATTTTTTAACTTCTGAAAAATATGAGAAAATCCAAGTTTTATCATTTATTTTATTTTTATTTATTTTTTTAAAGATTTTACTTATTTATTTGACAAAGAGACAGCCAGCGAGAGAGGGAACACAAGCAGGGGGAGTGGGAGAGGAAGAAGCAGGCTCTCTGCGGAGGAGCCTGCTGCCGGGGCTCGAT
Source organism: Ursus maritimus (assembly GCF_017311325.1). NCBI lineage: Eukaryota > Metazoa > Chordata > Mammalia > Carnivora > Ursidae > Ursus > Ursus maritimus. The sequence goes on along the minus strand of NW_024423564.1, from coordinate 38,688,387 downwards.
TCCAGAACGCCAGGATCACGCCCTAAGCCGAAGGCAGACGCTTAAGGACTGAGCTACCCAGGCGCCCCTAGTATTATCATTTATTAAGATGAGATGACTTTTAATAAACATTTGACCATAATTATTGTTTACATATTCTAAGGAATATGTTTAAAGAAGTTTACATGTAGCACCTAAATTCAGTTCATAAGATGATGCAAAAAAAACTGAAAAAAATTGTAAATAGCAGTTTTAGACTGTGTTAGTTATGCATGATACACCACCTACACCCCGGCCCCAGATCTTCCATGAAGATATTTGTCTGGCAGCAGTAAGATAGTTTCAGTCAGTCACTTAGTAAATCTGCGGTAAGTTTAAAAATAATTTCTAGGATGTCATCTAATGATGGTTTTCAAATTTTCAGATATCTATAGATCAGTTACCAAAAAATAAGTTGTTTTTTTTTGTTTGTTTTTCTAAAATGTGGACTCCAGCAACCTTAACTGCCTAAGCCATTAATTTGGAAATGTTGTGGTTGTAATGACCTGTTTCACATCTGAATGTGAATTTCTAAAAACTCAGGGAAGTGCTGTTGTGTCCTGTAATTCGGTCAAAGATGGGAGATTGTGGTGTGTGCCTCTGCTCTTCCCTCTCAGGGACATTCCTTCCTGATGAACCTCAGCGTCATGTGGGGCAGCTCTGCAGGCAGCTACTAGAATTGGCACGTGACTCAGAGCCTACTTGTCTTCCTTTATATTACAAAATAAAGATAAAATAATATAGTTAGATAATGGCCAAAAAAAAAAAAAAAAAAAACAAGGCTCGGCTCTCCCAGTACCAGCAAACAAATAACTGCTTGAAGCTGTACAGCTCTTAGTGTTTCATTTTTTGAAAAGCTGTAAGTCCAGGTTTCTCATGGGAACTCAGCCATATATTTATTCCTGGATAGGATAGCTGTGCAATGAAATCTGATCATATGAACACTTGCAAATGTCTGCTTTGAATTAGGATTTTTTGTTTGCTCATCTTAGATTGCTAATTACAAGTCTCTTGAAGGCAGAGACCACGTTCTTCATAATTGTCCTCCTCTACATGTTATAATTTGTAATTAATAATTAAAAATAATTGAATAATTGATTCTCTAATCATTAACATATTCCTTGATCAGTTTTAAAGTGTTTTATTTTCTATAAAGGGCTTTGCTGAGATCTGAATACAGATGTGTGCACATCTGGCTTACAAATGAACGAGTATCAATAGCAACTAAAGCCCCCTGAGCCTGACCTTCCCCACTAATGACATCCACAGCAGATGCCCAACTTTGCATATAAATTTAATCTATTACCAGACAGTCCCATTTTCAGTCTTTAGATAATCCAATCTAGTTTAATGTCAAAATTTCAATCTCTCATCTTTTTTTCCCCCTGTGGCTTGATGGTGATTTCTATTTTTAATGGTTTAGCTAGTCAAGAAATCTATTACAGAGGAAGTTTGATAATCACTTAATGACTGACATTTGATAGGGTAATGATTGATTGATTTAGTTAAAATGTACTGAGACATGTTGTATATAACCTAAGATTTCATATTTTATTTTCAGTATGTTACTACCATGTGCTCTCATTTTTCTTGGCTCCTTTGGCTTGATTTTTTTGAAAAAATGTATTATACAGATGATATTATACAATACAAGATAAATGTATTATACAGCTTTTACTAGCTCTAACAATTTAGCATCTACTTTCCACATTTTCATAACCTCAATAACACCAGAGTCATACCTCAAAATAATTACTTTTATCTTTATTTTCTCTCTAAAGAATCTCTGAGAATCAGTTAACTGAAGCAGTTGGGATATGAAGATCTCTTGGGTGATTGAGTTTGCTTTGTAAGCTTGTGACCTTCTTTTTCTTCTTTTGTCTTTTTCTTTTTTTTTTCTAATTTAAGTTAACTTGGGAGATTATTCTTCCTGGTCATTGAAACCATGATAAGAAGAAATGAGGAAACAACTCGTTATGGTCATTATTGTAAATATTTGAGTTGGGTCTCCTTTCCATTTCCATGCATTGTTCTTCCAAATCTCTTTTCTTGACATGATTATTTATTCCTTCACAAGTCTGAAAATATCACAAGTCTTTCTGAGAGAAAACAAAAATTCTTTCAGGGAAAAAAATGGACGGGAATTGGTGGGTTTTTCCACCTTTTTGAGGTCAGTGCCCTCATAGTTCTGGTTATCCATTGATATTTCACAAGGGAAGCCCTGCCTTACAGAATTGTCATGAATCACCAGACTCGCTTCAAGTTTAAATTCTCCCCTTCTCCTCAGCTCAATCCTCCACCCTTGCCTAGGCCCCCTATCCTTACAGCTCGGGTCCCACCCAGATTAAGAAAAACAATAGTGGAGAAGGGAATTGCTTTCTTCCCTCTTCCTTCTTTTCCACCTCTCCTGATCGGGCATTTTCTTGTCCAACAAGGACAATCTTTTGTAGTGGGTGTTGCTGTAACCTGGAAATGCAATGCTTGGAGTGGCCAATTCCCAAACATTAGTGTTTTCCTTTACAGAAACTTCGATTGTTTTTGTTGTTGTTGTTGTTCCTTTGTTTGTTTTTTGTTTGTTTTTGTTTTTTTCCCAGGGATCAGCCCTACTTTTCTCCTTTGGAAGGCTTCTCAATGTCTGCTCAGCTAAGTAACATAGTCCCTTGCTATATATGACTTCCTCAGCCCTTTCTCTAACTATATGCATCACACAGACTCCTTATGCTGAGGACAGTCTTATTGGTTGGGTCTTTTCAAGATTCCTCACTTGTGCCCATCTTCCTTGGTTTCTATAGTATCGTAGGAAACTTGCACCCTTTTTTGTACTTGAGCAGTTGGCTTTCACCACCAACCATCTGTCATCACTGGTGAATATCACAATCTTCCCTCCCTGCTTTTGGCAGTCCTGTGTCAATCACTGGTCTCTGTGATACCCAAACTCTTGAAGTTCTCCTCCTATGACTCAAAGAGGGAAGTGCAGGGGTCTCTCTCCTCTTACCACAGAAGAGTATGGAGATTCAGACAGCTCTCTGTTGACTCTCTTCACTCTCAGTCTTCTCTTTCCTGATAAATCTGGTCTTCTTTTCATAAGTTGAAAAGGTATAAGACACTATGTTGACAAATTAGTTTGGGCAACAGGAATTTTTTTTTTCCTTTTTGAATATGCAGGCATTTGAAATTGATTGTTTTCAGTTTTGAGACCTGAGCTAAAATGCCAAATCGAGAAAAAGACCGGTTTGGCAAGCATCCTGTCATACAAGTAATAAAAGGAAGTCCAAAGTAGTGTAAAAATGTTAATATTAATGAGAGTATTCTAGATCAGCACTACTTTTCCGGTTCCAGAAATGAATCGTCAAACCATAGTCCAATCTTCATTCAAGTGTATAAAGAATTGGATAATAAGTATTTAAAAAAGATAAGAAGTATGGACGGAGAATGAGAGACAACAAATATTTGATCCATGTTAATTCTCCAGATCAAACTTGTAACACCCATGGGGTTGCATTCACTTTATCTAGTCACACAAAGATGAAAACATTAGGTCTAAGACAGTCAAGTAAGTTGCCAAAATCTAAAGAAATTTCTTTAGTAAGTAAACTAAAATCAAAATAAAAGCTCTTCCTTTGTAACTTTTCTTCTACTCTAATATAGATAGAATTCTCATCAGAATGAGGCTTACCTGACAATTACGTGCAACCTGATCATAACATTGATATGATTCTTGTGGGAGCTGTAGCTAATGGTATGAAGCATAATCGTCTTTAATAATAAGGCATCGATGATGGAGTAGCACGGTGTTTGCTATGTGACCGAGACTGAGGGCTCGTGTGCATCATGATGCGAGCCAATCCGGAAGGTTAGGCCACAAAGAGAGAACAGGGACTTTAGTTTTAGATGACATAATATCAAGAGTGTTCCAAAATAGTGCCTTAGGATTTTGAGAACTTAAAAGGCAAAGTGTTTTTCTCAGAAATAAACACAGCAACTTAGATATTTAAATGTTGAAGAAGACTTTTGTCATTACTGTGTATGGATATAACATGCATATTATTATATGTTTATATAATGTTGTTTTGGTTTTATTATGGGAAAAATTTATATATATATACAAATTATATATATATATATATATATAACTTTTAATTATGGAAAATTTCAGCATATACACACTAAACAGAAGAGTATAACAAACCTTTATGTACCCATGACCCTGCTTTACTAAATTATCAATATTCTGCCAATTTTGTTTCATCTATGTCCCCTCCTACTCCCCACCTCCTCACTTGATTGCTTTTTAGGTAAAATATATATACTTTGGAATACTATATACCTAAAAATGATACATCTATGTAACCCATGCCCTGAATTATGAATGTTTTTACGAAGATATTTTTGGTATAAATAGTAGTTAATAAGCTTTAGACTGGCTTACAATTCCATTTCAATTTCTGTGGGTAAATCAAGAAACTTATTTGACGCCTGGACAATAAATTTAATAAAACTTATTGTTTGCAGGCAATTTTGAATGTTGACTGAGACTGTCAGAAGTAACAAATAATCTTCTTTATATAGCTCAGTGCTGAGTAGGCTTAAACAGCCTCTGCCTCTAGAATGCAATGTAATTATAAGACATGATTACAACTGATTATAATCAATCAGCATAGTCTTAAGTGTAATTTATATTGCCGCAGCTGTGGTTAGATGAAATCATCACATAAGATACAATTTCTACTAGATATGTGAAATTATTTGAACAAACCCAAATACAGTAAACTCGTAATACCATAAATGCATGGTAAATTTTGCCAATTGCATAATACTTTAGGACTCTGCTTATCACAAAGTAAGTTTTCCCCCTACAGAGTTTGTCTTGATTTGAAAGACAAAGCTGTTGTTCCACCAAGTTTGGCAGATGTGACTTTTGGCTGTTGGTTCTGCCTGTGTTGATATTTTATGTTTAATATCTAGTGTGATCACTATTATATTTGAAAAAAAATACTCTACTAAACTTATGTAGTTCTTTCTTCCCCCCAATTAAAGATTAGACAGAAGAAGGTCTCCAACTTCCATTTGCAATTTCTATAATAAGGTCATTTCAATCTTGGCCTTAAAGCTGAAGCTCCGATCCACCAAATGTGTACTGCTGGAGATTGGAACTGATGTATTAGGTACAGTCTTTGCTCTCAATACAACACAGGTGAAAGTTTTAAAAAACAAAGAAAATAAAGTTAGCAGAAACATACTCATAAATACAGAGAACAAACTGATGGTTTCCAGAGAGGAGGGGGTGTGGGATGGGTAAAACGGGTGAAGAGGAGTGGGGGGTATAGGTTTCTGGTTACAGGATGAATAAATCATGAGAATAAGAGGTACAGCATTGGGAATATAGTAGATGGCATGCTAATAGTGCTGTAGGGTGACAGACGGTAGCTGCATTTGTGTTGAGCACAGCACAATGTACAGACTTACAAGATCACGGTCTGTACACCTGAAACTAATGTAACATTGTGTGTCAACCATAGTTCAATTAAAAAAAAATAATATACATTTAAACACTTTAAACCCACAGCAATTAGAAAAAGGAAAGTAGCTTCTAGAGTATTAGTCAGAGAGCACGGTAGAACTGGGGCCCATTTTGTGACTTAAATTTGACATTTGCTTATAAAATTGATTTCTCTGAGGCTTAGAGACCTCATGGAGGAAGGAAGGGAAACACTTGCTTTTTTCCTAATATTTGGCTGCTATGAGGGTCAATGATATAATTAATTAAAAAGTTATTTGAAATCAATTAAAAGTATTAATGTCATTCTTAAATAATCTATTGTTTTGTTATAACTGTTTTCATTTTGTTCCTTGAGCCAAATGTTGAAAAATAACAATATATTAAAATTTCAACAAGGATTTTTCTCTATGTAATTTCTCTTCTGAGAGTAATATAATTAACATTACCCTGTCCACTTTTTAATCACTCTGTGGAAAGTCTTTTATGCATATAGTAATTTAATCAAATAACCTGAAAGTGTGAAGAGTAACTCTGGCAGCTCATAGATGCAGCTGTTTGGCTAGAATACAAGTTCACTACCAAATAAAAAATACACTTTAATGACTTCAAATCTGAAAAAAAGTATTCAGGTTTCAGAGTTAAAATTCTGCAATATTTTGTGTAGACTCACGAAGCGTTACTAAATTCAAAATACATACTTAGCCATTTTTTTCTTTTAAAATTTTGTCATGGAAAAATTAACTTTGCCTTTCAAAAGATGTAAGAGGCTCTGTATAGAATATTTATAACAGCCAAAGATCCCTTCAGCATTAATAGTTTCTAATGCATATTTAAGATGTTTGTGTTTTTTAATGTTTTAAAAGGAATAGTTTTTTTTTTTTCCCCTAGACTAATAAAGCATCAACTTTCTCTGAACATAAAAACAGCCTTTAAAAAGAATAGCGATATTGATTTGGGATACTGATTACATTTTAAAAAGCAGAAAAATAAGTCTCACTATGCCACAACACAGGGATTCTTATTTAAAATCAAACTCATAAACTATTGAAATGCCCCCAGGTAAACACTAAGTTTATATGGAATGAAGAAGATTGGTAGGAGCAAAGCACAGATAGTAAATACGGAATCTACAGAGGCCATCTGTCAGGAGATATTAAAAAATTACCTGCATTTTTATAAATATTTGATCTTTGTCTATTTCTTAGAACTATTATGTTTTCAAATAAAGAATACCAAATAATTCCACTCAGAGTCTCGACTATTTTTAAAAGTAGAAGTATGTATAAATTATCTTTCATAAATTTCTTGCCAAATCTTTTCCTTTGAAATGTGGGAGTGTAAAAATGCTGGTTCCTGCATCCTTCTTACTGGGGATAGGTATCTCAGCGAAGCCCACAGTGTGAAGGAGCAAGCACAAGGTGGAAGCGGCAATGGGGGCCACGTTTTCTCCACGTAGGGCTCCTCACATCACCAAGTTTGGTGAGAAGAGAGGCCAGCATGCAGATGCAGACACAGGTAGAAACAGGTGTTTCAGTGCAAAGTCAGCCTGTGGGTGTACCCCTCCCCCATCATTATCAGACCCTCATATCCCCACTAAGCACTGACTGTCTCAGTTAGTGGGAAAGTGTAGAATCTGAAAGGTTAAGGTTTTCTGGGAATAGCTTGAGTCATCCAAAAAGACAAGTTAAACTACAGGGAAAAAACAGGACACCATGAGTTGTTAAATTTCTGTTCCCCATCACCTGGGCAACACAAGAGGAAGTTGAGATCGGTTATAGAAAATAATGGAGCGGTACTTTTATATGTTCCTGATCATGCATTTTATACTTTCCTGAGATACTATTATGTGTTGCTAACATGTTTGTTTTTCCACTTCCAAAACAATGACTCTACACTATCTACCTCTTTTCTATGATTTCCTTACTCCCAGTTATCACTGCCCCCCATCCCATTCTGCCTTCTGCCACCTGACTTGTTGACTTTACTATTATTTTAGTGTTGTCAGATTTAGCCAATAAAAATACTAGAGGCTAGTTAAATTTGCATTTTATACAAAATAAATAATTTTTAGTATAAGTATGTTCTGTTCTAAATATTGCATAGGGCATACTTATAAACACAAAATTTTCATTGTTTATCTGTAGCTCATAGTTAACTGGGTGCTTTGTACTTTATCTGGACTATTTATACTATTTCCTATTTATGCAATTTGAGAATTTTTTTTTCCTTCCTGAATTATCCAAGCAAGTAAAAGAAACATTGTCCTTTGTGGAATATACATTGTTTTACTTTCTTTTTAAATTATCCTAATAAGACAATATAAAAGGTCTTTAAATGCCAACCTCTGGATTCAAACACACAAGCTGGGAACTTCTTTAATGTCTGTGAAATTAAGATTCACACTTTGATTTCCTATACAAAAGCTAGGTCAGTAGGCCTCCCTGTGGCTATTTTGCAAACATAATACTAACTCAACTCCAATTAAGATAAAGAGAATTCTTTTGATAGAAATTCAGGCTAGATTTTAAAAGACTCAAAATCCATGATATGCCTCATCACTCTTACTTGAGGTGAACATAAAAGTCTCTCTCTCTCTCATGGCAACCCCAATGCCCATCCCATTTCAGTTCTGCCTAAATATCATACTTGACATCAAACCCCAAGCTAAGTTAATGATACAGTGTTTTGGTTATCTATTCCTACATTAGCAAACCACCCTAAATTTTAGTGGTTTAAAAACCAAGTATTTTATTTAATCACCACCCTACAATCTAGATTGTAGATTCTACAATCTAGAAGGGCTAGCTTTAGGGGAGTGGCTATTTTGCTGGCCAGCTTGTTGGTGATTTATTGAAAGGATATATTTAGGTAGTGGGTTGGCTAGAGACTGGGCTTAGTGAGGATCCTGGAAGAGCTGGGCTTCTATCTTTCTCTCCACATGGTTATGGACTCTCCCACTTTGTATGACCCCTATACGTGCTTGCTCCATGAGTTCTCCCCAGGAGAACAGTTAGCCTTCTTGGTTTATCAGGGTTCTCAAGCACATAGAATGGGAAGTTACCAGGCCTTCATAAGGCATAAGCCAGGAACTTTCACTTAGCTCAGTGTCCCCGTACCACATTCTGTTGGTTAAAGCAAATCACAGCCTCAGCCCAAATCAAAGGGAATTCATACAGGTATGGTTTATTTGGAATTGCCAGTGTAACAGACAACCACTTATAGCTAAGTGTTGGTCAAAAGATGGTGTATTAAGTATATATATATATATATATATATATATATATATTTGATCAATTTTAATGATTTCAATTAATAAAATAGCTTATATAATTTTTCATTTCTGTATTTCTTAGATATCTAAGAATAAGGGAAAGATGGAGAATCTTCAGTGTCCAGCACACAGAAGTTATTTTAGTGTGGGTAGAACTCTAGATTCTCATTGAATTTTTTAGATACTAGTTTATTTTTTATTGTGGTATAAGTGACATACAACCACACAAAGTTACACAAATTAATGAATTTATACATTTGTGGACTATTATGTAAACACTACCCATAAGAAAATACAGGACATGTATAGTATTCCAGAGGCTTCTCTGTGCCCTTCCCTTTCAACTTCCCCTAAGGATGACCACTATTAAGTGTTTTGTCACCATAGATTAATGATTAACATGTTTTCCCCTACAATATAGTCTGTTTTGATAAATGTCCATGAGTATTTAAAAAGAATGTGCATTTATATAGGTCAATCATCTAAAGTTAGTGAGTTGTGTTTTTCAGTTATCAATAACCTTATTAATTTACTATTTTTTCTTTTCATTCTATATGATAGAGAGGTATATTAAAATGTCTAATAATTTTTGTGTCTCCGTCTGTCTCCATCAACTTTTACTTTATAAATGTCAAAGCCATGTTATTAGGTAAATACACATGGTTTTGAGGGGCTTTAGCTGTTTCTTCACTGAATGCTTTATTCACACTTCTAGGTGAGAACTACAACATAAGGTAAAGTGATCTAGAGAAAACAATTTTGTGTTGGCACAATAAACACAGTGATCACCTGGAGTATTTCATGCTATAAAATTATAATCGTGGATCTTTCTCTATTTAGTTAAAGTGAATATAAAATGACAAATACCGAACATTGTCTCTAAAATTCCAAAACTAAATAAATTATATTGCATGTTTTTTATTTTGGATGATTTTTATTTGTACACCTGTGGCTAAACTTATGCACTGATCACAGGTGTTCCATACCATCCTTTCTCCAAATGAGTACATAGTAGCCATTTCCAGTTTATTTAAAGGCCATTTTAAACATCCCTCAGGTTCCCCACATGAACAGATGCCTCAATTTCTCTACAGCATTCAGTTCAACTGGAATATATGCTCTTTTCAAGTAGAAAAGTTGTGTCCAATAGTGTGGTTTGCCTGTTGACTTTTCTGTAAATATTCTGATCATAATGCTAATAAATCATCCCACCTAATTATCCTCCTTTTTCCTAAAGATTTATTGATTTTAGAGGGGGGAGGGGCAGAGGGAATCCCAAGCAGTCTCCCCGCTGAGCAGGAAGCCAGAGGCTCTGCTCAATCTCACAACCCTGAGACCATGAACTGAGCCAAAATCAAGAATAGGAGGCTTAACCGACTGAACCACCCAGGAGCCCCACATTATCCTTTTTAAAATAATAACACACACCCTACTGGAAGGACTTGAGCTTTTTTCCTGCCATTTATCTTAGCAAATATTTTTGGATGTTAATCCTTTTAGACATAAAACAACTACTGCTTTCAATAGAAATTTATAATTGACATTTTCTTATTGTTCTTCCCCATCTTCGTTTATGTTCTCCCAAGATTTTCCTGCAAAGTATTTCACCAGAGATGTTGAATGAGACTGTTTGTGAAATGTCAAATAATTTTCTGAGAAGCTCATATAATCCACTCAAGATCAAGGAGAGGCTTAGATACATTTTGACAGAACCACTCATAAAATAATTTTGTCGATCCTTATTTGCTTAATTTTGGAAGGCAGATAGATATAGATATAGGTATTTGTATACACATACACACCCTTGTAATGTTGTTAATGCAATATCATCAAACAACTTATTTATGTGGATTCATATACTATGTATATACATATATTTTAATGTAATTTCCATCTAGTCACATAGGCTATATTTTAGAAGTACTCAGTAAAATTACATAAAAGATATAGAGTTAATTACAAAGAAGGTATTTTACTCACATCTCTTGATAACTACAATTTGGTCATTTTGAGAAAATCAAAAATATAAAATCTCAAGATATAATATGATGAACACATAGCAAATTTCATATGCTAAATTCTATACTTATATTTTAAATAAATATATATTCCATGATTTAAAGTATGATAATTTAGTATTATTTTGATATTTTAATTATAAATTTTATTTAAGTAAAAACTTGGAGTTAGGCTATGTGAAGTCTGATCATAGATCTGCCATTATTCACCTAAACATTTAACCACCCAGCTCACTTGCTGAGCATACGATTATCACTTATTCTCCATGGACAAAAGTATCTGGAAAATGGAAGGACTAGAGCTAGCCGATATTTTTGGTAATCGTAATAATAAACATTTATCAGGACAACCACTGAGAAATAAAATGCTAATAAGCAAGATATAACAAAATGAAAATGTATTTGACAAGAAGAAAATGCGTGGTTTTTTTTTTTTTTTTGCAAAATTTTAAAGGAGAAAAGTTAGAAGGAGCAAAACATTAAAGAAAAAAAATGAAGGTTATTTAAAATGTAAATTTCACTATATTTAAACGTAGTTTAGTTTCTAAGTTGTTGAACAACAAATTGGTCTTCTTGTGAGAGAATCATAGTTTAAAATGTACTTACATGGATGCTCAGCATGACCGTTGCAATCATGAATTGGGTTAATTAATTGGTTCTAAGCAACTTCGTAAAGGTTAAGTGTAAGGAAAAGGTAACTAGTAATTTAAAATTCACTTGCTCATTTATTCCTTTCTAGTTATATGAAATGAAATGATATACAGATGGAGGAAAAAAATGGCCACTGGAAACATAAGGGAATTCTTTCTCCTATCTCCTCCCTGACTGACTACAAATATCTAGCTTCTGCCTGGCATTTGGAGAAAGATATTTCTTAAGGAACTGTAAGTATTATGTAGAAGTTAGTTGATTGTCCATTTACCCAGTGGCCCTTCTGTTCAAGTTCTGCCTAGGTCCAGAATCCAGTTTTCTGTGAGGACTGAGGAATATTTTCTGACTACTATAAGGAGAGAAAAACGAATTTAGTATAGGTACGTTTAAGCCTGTTCTCACGTGTACCAAATACATGTATTTTTCTATTTGTTTAAATAGGAAGATTTTATACATAACAAAACCTACATGCATGTTACTGAGAGCTCAGTTTATTTCTAGAATGATTTCCTGGACACCTATTAATCCGCTAGATGGCTTCTAAGCAGCAGTCTAAAAGAAATAAGGCATGACCTCAACATTCAGCTTTTTATAATGTAGCACAGCTTCTAATGTTTATATTCCTTGTGTGAACGATCTCTTTGACTGCAACATCTTCTCTTCTAAACACGTGTGCAGGTCCATCCAAATAGTTTAGTTTCCTTTTGCAGAAATGTGTATACTTGATTGACATAACACATTATCATTGTTAAGCAACTACTATGTGCTTGACACTGTGCTGGGCTCATTTCCATAAAAGAAAATCTCATTCACTCATCATAATGATCTCCACGTTATATGTGGGGAAAGTGACTAATTGAATAGGATTCAATTGTAATGTGAGTGCATCAAAAGTTTTCCAATCCCCATGGCTGTAGTTCTAGGCTCTTTCACTAGATTGTAGCTGGGCTGTGGATTACAGCTGAGTATAGCATTCTAGGGCACTTTACTAATGTTGTGTTCCTGAGTAATTACCACCCTGGAATTTGAAACCAAATTTGACTCAACTACTTTCTTGCTAAATGATTTTGGATAAAGCACTTAAATTTTCTGTGCCTCAGATTTCTCTGTTATAAATAGAAGTAGTATTTACCTCCTAACATTGCTCTGATGATTAATTTAGTTCACATGTGTACGTTAATATAGCAAGAGGTCCTTACTGATAGGTAAGAATTATACAGTGTAGACCACTAAATAAACACAACCTTTACAGGGTCAAGATATGATTGTGAAACAATTTCATAGGGTTCTGGCGACGATTAAACAATACTAACTACATGTAATGCTTGGACCAGGATCTGACAATAAATATCAGCTATTATTGTAGTAATGTAATGTGATTAACAGCACGGTATTAATTACATAATACATTTCAAGCACACAAACCAAATCTATCATGGGGTTTGTTTTGGACTTATTTCAGAGCTCTGTATTATTCTGTCCACACTCCGAGATGGAGAATTATAAACTTAGTTGTCATTTGGTTTGTTTTGTCTTATTTCGGTTTCTTGATGTCAAAACTGATAGAACTAGTTGTGTTAAAAGGAATGAGTTAAATAAAATTCTAATTTCTAAGCAAAGAGAGCATGCATGGGCCACGCGAAGTACACAAGGAGATGGGGGAACTTCGAGCGGCTTCTTCATCAGCAAAGAGGGCATGCTGAAGGGGATGGGTTCTAAGGAACACGCAAATTCAGCCCCCTCGAAAGAGCCTTCAGAGCCACATTTGTCAGGCTGTCTATTTTCCTTTAACAAACAACAGCTACATTTCTAGGCTTTCACACAGGAGATGCGGTTGGAATGTGTGTATGGTAAGGCTGAGGGAGCACTAGGTGACTTGTCTTGAACTGTTTGCATAGGATACGCAACCCTTGTATCATAGGACTGAAGGTGATGGAAGGCTGCAGACCCTCAGGACCATCTGTTGGCACTGATAGCATAAAACTCTATAGCTCTTGGTTTACATTTTATTGTGCATGTTCATACTTCTGAATAAAAAGCAAAACTATACACTTTTATAATAATCTATAAATATTAATTTGTTATGAAAATGGAAAGAGAAATGGCAAGAAAGGGATGGAAGAAGAGACTTTCAGCTCCCATTCTAGCAAGGCTTTTTTAGGTAATAGTGTTAAGTCATTTCATCCCCTTCTGCTCAGTTTCCCACCATGAAGTGATAGGATGCACAGACGAATCGCTAGGGCTCGTTCTACTCTGCATACATACGTAATTCATTCCATTCACTGTGTTCAGTAATATGTGGACAGTTTTATATTTAACAAAGAAGCTAATTACATCGGATAGATTTTCTTATGATTTCTAAGTGAAGAACGGATATGTTACAATATGCATTATTATTTTGTTATGAAAGAATTGATAATCCCTCCAAAGCAGTCCTTCGGTCTACACTGTATAATATATAGTGGTCTTAAGTGGGATGTTTTCTATAGACCGTAATTCAATAGACATTTTTCTATCGACCAACTCTAAATCTTGATTTTTCTTTTATTGGAACTAAGTAGCTATCTGCCATCTGCACCATAGCACACCAACGACTATTTATAAGAATATAGCTTTAGATCTCTGGAACATATAATTGAATAAAATGTGATTGTGGCTGAAGAGACAGTGCATATCCTACGGAAATAACGCTCCATAGAGCTTAACCAGGGAGTGAAACATGCTATTTTTCAATTGCCCATTTGCTTTATCGAACCTGAAAATCGTGTGGTACCTGGAAAACAACAATAGTAAGATAATATCCTGTTTAATTAGAACCAAAGAAGGAGAACTTCCTCCTTCACTGTTACTTTCTTACAACTTACATGAGTGTGGCAGAAATATTTAACTTGTCAGTCAAGACGCTTGACAAAATAATCATGTTAATGAGTCTTAGGCAGTAATGAAAAGATGTGCCTGGCATTCTTGTTTGTAAAATTTACCAGATTCATTAAAAGTCAAAGTTATATTATATTAGCAATAATCTACATGTTGCTATAAACACAAGAGCTTGGGTATTTCTAGTTGTAATTACCAGTAATAAACTTGCCTAAAATAAAGCTAAATAAGCTAAGTAATACAAGGAAAAAAAAAAAAACAAAAGACAAAAAACAAAACCCCAAAACAACAACAAAAACAAGCCTTAGGAATATTTTTAGAAAACACTGAAGGAAAAGTTCATGTCCAAAAATCTCCTTAAAAATGGATAAAGGTTGGGGTGCCTGAGTGGTTCAGTCAGTTGAGTGTCAGACTCCTGGTTTCGGGTCAGGTCATTATCTCATGGGTCAGGTTGAGAGATCCAGCCCTGAGTCAGGCTCGGTGCTCAGTGGAGAGTATGCTTGAGATTCTCTCCCTCTGCTCCTCCCCCCCCACACACTCTCTCTCTCTCTCTCAAATAAATAAATAAATCTTTAAAAAAATGGATAATTTTTCTAGCTATCATATAAAACAATATTCAGGAATATATATACCTTCCCAAATAATATTCCTTGGCCATAATAATAAAAAGTGAATTTTTGATGAAAGAATAACTTATGGGCTTTATTCTCTATTTACATAAAGCCATTTTTAGATCATATTCTGGGCTGGCTATTTAGTAAATACATATGATTATCATGACTCTAAATATGCCTTGTCAGCCAAGTGTGAAATGTAAACCTTGGAATCATTCCTTCCTAGTTCCCCTATAGCTAATTCTGTTCTTATATACTGCTTATGAAAATCCTTCCCTATGTTATAGACAGCTGAATGAAAGGCTCATTGATTGGGTACAAGCAACCGTAACTATATTAGTAAACAAGATAGACACATTCATGACTGTGACACTTGGAGCTTAGAAATGAGTAAATTAATGGTTAATGTGGAATCAGAACTAAAATTTCTACTCATCTCTAATGATTCCATTCAAACATCATTTCCTTAAAGAAACCATACAGGAAACAAGAGAGGAGGACGTTAATTGAGCTGTTAGTTGATGATGTCAATCTTTTCTTTTAAGTTTTAGGTCACATTTATAATTATTTTAAAGCTGTTTACTATTGATTCCATCATTTGGGTTACTAAGGACCTGAATTAGCTGCTTTTTTAAAATTATAGGTCATATTTGTTTGCTTATTCATATAAATAATCCTGATTATATGTAAAATAGTTTGCATGATACAATTTATCGGGTTTGGATTCTGTTGTATTCTCTTAAAGGACATTGAATTGTGTCCTGGCAGGCAATTAAATTGGTGGGAGAGAGTCTTAATTCTTTCAGGCTTGATTTTGTTCTTTGCTAAGGTAGTTCGATTTTGTTGTGTTATTTGTCCCAAGGCACGGCCTTTACACTAGGTGATTCTTGTTCTAAAGTCTGGCTCTCTGGGCATCTCAGCTGAATGTGCAAGGTGCTAAGCAGGGTTTCCTTACCCTGGCTGACAAGGAATTTCCCTATCACCCATGTAATCTCCATCTGGTCTCAGCCTCAGCCAGTCTCAGGAAATATTTATGTCTCTCAGAATCTTGCCCTGTGCATATGTAGCCTGTCTTCAGCCAACAACTCATAGGGAGCCCCAACACAGACTTCTGGGCCTTGACCATCTACACAGCTCCCTGCCCTCCGGTGCTCTACACATAACACAGCACTTCTGAAGTCTTTGACTGTCTCCTCTCAGCTCAGCAAAGTGCCATGCTTGCCTTAGCTTCCAACACTGCACATGGTTAGAAGATGGGCCTTGTCAAAGAACCAGGGAAACTGGAGCTTGCGTCCTTTCTCTCAAGGATTGCAGTGCTGCGGTACCATTATCTGATAGTAGTTACCTCATACATTCTGATTAGTTTGATAATAATTTAGGTTGGGAAAGAAAGTACAATGCTAGTTACTCATCATGACCTTACTTATTTTATTTCACATTCATTAGTTTAACAAAACAAATGAGAAATGGAAAAAAGAGAGAGAGAGAGAGAGATAAACCAAGAAAGAGACTCTCAACTATAGAGAACAAACTGATGGTTACCAGAGGGAAGGTGAGTAGAGGGATGGTTGAAACAGGTGAGAGGGACTAAAGAGTACACTTATCATAATGAAAAAAAATAATAAAAAATGCAGAAGTTTAAAAAAATAGGAGAAAGCTATTGAAATGAACTTCCACACACACAAATACATATACCAAATACTATATATAATTCTATCTTATTCATGCATGTGATAGCATTTGATATATAAATGTTAGATTATATAATTTAATTTCATAAATTTAATCAGTGTATGTGTATAATACCTACATATGTACTAGAATTAGTACATATAGTATATAGGCATAATTACTGTGCAATTCTAGCTTTACCTATAAATGCCTCGTCATTTAGGCACTTAGAGCAAAATGAGACAGGGAGAGCATCTCCTTCCTGATACTATACAGTTGTCTTTTGTTCTCATATGATTCATCTTTAAGGATCAAATTCTGTATTCCATATCCATACCTGTTGCCTATTGACTCACATCAGATTGAACACTGATTAGCTACTGTAAATTTATGTCTCTGTTTCTGTAACTATCCAAATTTCAGTCTCTAAAATACAGCCATTATTGATTACATTTTTACAATTCTGCAATATTGTTTTCTCTTTGCTCTGTCACATGGTCTCACAAGTGCTAAAGCTGTATCCTTCTCCTAGCTCAATATATTTACAGCAGCTGACTTAAAGATCTATTCTACACATCTCTCTAGATTTAGGAAAGAAGTGAGTAACTTAAATTGTCTCGCTACCTAGAAAAACATCCTTAGTCCCTTACTCCAGTACCCAGAATGCACTTTATTTCAACAGCTGTTTTCACTTTACACCAGCAAAGTGTTTGCCTTCCCTTTGTCCCATTCCCAGCTGCTCCTGCCACGGCCTCCTTATAAACTGACTGCTAGCTAGACTCCCTGAAGTCTATTTTAATCCTCATTATATAAGCAGTGAGGGTGACCTAAGATGAATGTCCCCAGGCTGAGACAGAGTTAATAGTCTACAAATTATTCTTCAAAAAAACTGTTGTGGATCAGTCATGGTTTTAGGTGTTGGAGATAGAGTGATGAATCAGGTTTCTGCTTGTAAGGCGTTTGCATTCTTGGTGAGGTGAAGACAATACTGAAGATACGCCTAAGGGATCTGAGTCAAGTGCAGGTAAGTTCTATAAGAAGTTACACAACACAATCAATAATCTGATGACTACCGGGGGGAAGGAGCTGTCTGAGATGTAATCAGCTCTGGTTCTCTGATGAGCTCTGTACCTTAGGGAGGCAGCTGTCACAAGAGAGCTCTGGCCCTGGGCATCAGATCCCTTATGACTCAGCTTGGCTCCACCTCACAGTAATCGTCACCCAGAGCATGTATTTAACCTTTCGGACCATCAGTTTCTTCTACAAGGAGTTCCTTTGCTCTGCAGCACACCCTCCTTCCCCAGGTCTCTTGTCTTGATTTTGTCGTGTTTCTATCTCACAATGTTTTTTTTTTTTTTTTTTTTTTTTTTTTTTTTTTTTTTTAACATTTTCTACTGGCTTTTAGGAGAGTTTTTCAAATGTTCCTCCAATTTAGTAATGTGTTTCTCTGTTGAACCTATCTGCATTAGCTTCCTATTCCTGCTATAACAAGTTACCGTGAACTTAGTGGTTTAAAATAAGACATTTATTATCTTACAGTACTGGAAGTCAGTAGTCTGAAATGGGTCTCACTGAGCCAAAATCATGGTGTTAGCAGGGCTGTTCTTTCAGGGTAGAATTTTTTCCTTGCCTTTTCCAGCTTCTAGACACCACCCACATTCCTCAGCCCCTGGCCCTATTCCTCCATCCTCACAGCCAATGACATTGGATGAGTCTATCTTCCTGTGACATCTCTTAAATTCTCCTTCTTCTGCCCCCACCTTTTACTTTTAAAAGAATCTTTCTGATCACAATGGGCCCACTTAGATAATCCAGAATAATTTTACTATTTTAAGGTCAGCGGATTAGCAATCTTAAGTACATATGCAACCAGAAGTCCCTTTTGTCATACAACCTAACATATTCACAGATCCTGGAGTTTGGAAGATAGACTTCTTTAGAGAGGGGAGCATTATTCTGCCCACCTCACCATTTTTCTATTCATCCACTAACTATATGTGTGGGGGTGAATTTCACTTGGTTTTTATTAACATTTTTTTTATCTTGCTTTATATTGATAGGATATATTAGGCCATCATCAACCAAGATATGGTTTCTTTGAGGTTTACTTTACTATCCTGTTCTGTCTCGTTCAGATGAGGTAGCAGCACAAAGGATTTATTTGTTATATAAATACTGAATTTTTAAAAGACAGCAAGTGTCAGTCTATGCACTACAAAAGAGGTCTGACCTTCATTTCAGATTTCTTTTCTGTCATTGTAAATAACCCAGATTTGTTAATAAACAATTTGAATTATCGTTCTAGAAAAGGCATGTACATAGGACATCATTCTTCCACAGAACGTTTTATGAGAGTTAATTATAAGAATCTTTTACTGTAGAAGTTAATCATTTTCATCTATAAGTTCTTCACCCTTATCAAGGGTCTGGAATATAATAAGCACTAGATCAATAGTTATTGAATAAATGAATGAATTGGTTAATTTCCTATCAAGCCTTAAAGAATACAGTGGGATGAGAAAAAGAAACATATTTTCAAGTGTCTTTACAATTGACAGTTGTCAGACTAGCCTGATAAAGTGTGAAAGGTGTCAAGATTCATAATATGCTATGTATTTATCATTATTGATTTATTTGGCAATCTGTATTATAAACTATCAATATCATTTAATGTATATTATTTTATTCCGTGGTGTCAATTTTCTTTTGTGAATTAAATTTTTTTGACATAATTCTCTGGTTATTTTGGCATCATGTAAATATTTACATATATTTAGGCCATCCAAATTCCCTTTGTTTGCCAGCAAGAATGCACAGGACCCCTTTGGAGGAAGAAATGGAAACAGCTGTCCTATACAGTGCTGGTGCCAACTTGGGTCTTTTTAGTCCAGTGATACTCTGGGCAACTCATGCACCAAAGTGGAAGACTTTATTGATCTTCCTTCATATAACAATTTTTAAGAAAAATGCATTACATGTATAGTCTCCATTTTATTTTTTCATGGTAAGCTTCACGAAAGCCAACTGAAAATTTACAGTGAGGTGGAGATTACTCTCAGAAAAATGTATTGTATTCTCTATTCCAGCCTACTAGAGCTCTTTCTCCACAGCAGTTTTCCCTTCTGAAGCTGATCAGCAGTGAGGTGAGTAATTTTAGAAGCACAGCAAGTTCCTGGATGTAGCCCGTGTGGTGAAGCGCCTTTTCTAAGACATTCAATTGCATGTAGAGAGGAAAAGAATTTCCAACGCAAGCAAATGTCTTTGAAGAGTTTATGTCCCTAAAAGGATCTCAAAGCAACAAATTTAGCTGCTTATAATTCTTCTTTGAAAGTACAATATGGCCTGTTCCAGATACATGATATTATAGCAGCCATTTTTTTTTCAAAAGGATGGCTAGCTACATAAAGACTCAAGTTCCAGATAGAAATAAAACATTTTCCTAGTTACGCACAGAACATTAAACCTAATGTTAATAATCAGAACTTCATTCATGAATTATAGTTAAGGGAAAAATTCATTAAAAAAAAGCATACATCATTTACACAGAACTTTTCTGTACCTTTTTTTTTTTGAAAAGCACTTACTTGATTCATTAAGTTCTCTCTTTTTCTTTCTTTCCTGGACCCAAGTGGCCAGCTCTCAGCTTTGTATGATGGAAAGGCAACCTTAAAAGAAGAGGGTTATGAAGAAAATGATTTGTTTCAGTTAATGGCATTGTATAAGAAGACCAGAAAATTAGGGTTGCCTAAGGACCAAACCTTCTTTGTTCTCAAGCATTTAGATATAGAACTATTTATTTTAAGTACCAATAAGAAGCTGGACTCTAAAGGGCACAGTGCTTTCTAAAACATAACTACTTGTAGTCCGGGTGATTTATTTACTTTCATTTCATATTTATCTTTCAGATGCCTTAATCGCAGGAGTGCTTATACTTTTTCCAGGTCATGAGTTTTAATTGCCATTTATACCTTAGCATTCGCACATCATTTTATACTGTTTATTTTTGCATCACGCATGACCTTCAGGACATAGATGAATGTCTTTTGAATCTATTGAACATCTGAGTAAGATGTACGTTTTTCTGTATACATAACTCAAGGAAATAGTTTGACTGAAGAATATTATCACCAAGACTAAGAAGAGATACAAAGACAAATATGACATTACATTTCCCTTATGTCATTAGTCTTTATTTCATAATTTCAGTTTCTAATCTATTGTGTCTCTCCCTTCTCCTGGGAGTAGGGCTGAAAAATCCAAAAAAGGGATTTGTTTGCTCTATAATGTTGAACTTTGGAAGCAAAACTTTAGGGAATAGACTGGCAGTAGACTGATGATGAGTAATTCACTGGAATATAGAATATCATATGGAGAGTTAGAATAATACAAGCGACAGCATTAACTTTTGACTCAAACTATGTTCTAGAATTATTCAGACCAGAACAAGAAAGGTGCAAGAGTATTTTGGAAGCCCTGTTCAGTATAATTGATGCAGGATGTGTATGTGTGTGAGTGTATGTGTGCGTGTCTGTTCTGATCATATATTTCTATCAATACTAAAAATGCTGCTGGGATTCACTTAACTACTGGATGTCAGTGTTGTTTCAATATTAAAAAAAAGAAAAAAAACTTGATTCCAAATTCCTTACAAAAAGAATATATTAGAATTTTGCATTTATAAAAAAAAAGGATTAAAGGTTCATTAAAGAGTTTTTATCCAGTCTACTTATTTTATTTAGCTTTCCTTTTTTCATTAATAAAATTAGTTTAGTTTAATCCATATGAGGCTCAAAGAATTAATAAGATTTAAAAATATTTTCTCATTGATATTTTAATTCACATAATAGAAAACACTGAAGCCCAGTGAGGAGAGATGATAATGCCTTTAAATATTTATCTATCTGTCCACCCTTCTACATTTCACGACACTGTTTTCTATTTATTTTTGGCTGGGAGCAGATTTGAAATTAGCCTAAAGAAAACATCTGCGATATGTCATGGCAACTACCCAAAAGTAAATTTTAATACGTATGTGTTTTATATTTACATGCAAATATTTTGCTTTTAAATATTACTTTTTTATACAATTAAAATTTTTTGACATACTCTATAGCATACTCTCAATCTTTTTCATTTTTCATTATTGTCTCTAAGAAGTTAGCATGATACTAACAAAACATATTAAATACCTAGGAATTCATAGATTTGAACTATGGAGGCACAAAACAACTTAATATCTAATTTTTTTTCACCCTCCTAGGACAATCCTTTTGTCCTGGGGGTCAATATCACCTCTATTGAAAATCCCTACCTGGGGCACCTGGGTGGCACAGCGGTTAAGCGTCTGCCTCCGGCTCAGGGCGTGATCCCGGCGTTATGGGATCGAGCCCCACGTCAGGCTCCTCCGCTGTGGGCCTGCTTCTTCCTCTCCCACTCCCCCTGCTTGTGTTCCCTCTCTCGCTGGCTGTCTCTATCTCTGTCAAATAAATAAATAAAATCTTTAAAAAAAAAAAAAAAAAAAAAAGAAAATCCCTACCTTACAGTGATCACTGTATTTCTATTGCCTCATGATGATTATTTTTTTCCCAAGCTTTACATTTTCATGTAGAATAAAAATGACTGATTGATTAATATAATTACTCTTGTTATTTTTGTTTTCAAAGGCTGATCTGGTAAAATAATTAAAAAAATAAAATCAGTTATTGATTATTACTTAATGGTTATTTTGCTAACTTCAACAGGTTATTTTCAAAATGTTTTGATTTAGTCACCTCAAATCTCTCATAAAATAAAAATATGCATACATACAAATAGAAAAGCGTTACTAATTTAAAAAATAAAGCTTTTGTTTTGTGAACTGCCTCCTTCCCTTCCAAGCCCCCACTTATCCTTAAATTGTGTGAATATATGGTCTAAAAGTCACACATAATATATTCTTGTCAATGAATGTATTCATAGTTGATTTTCCCAATACTGTAGTCTCCATCTGTGTTCCTATTAGCATTTATTTCCTTTTCTAACACAAGCCATTTTAAGAAAGGGAAATTCATTATATTTTCAAACAAATTACACTTGTAAATGAAATAAAAATCCTCAGGAAGATTTGACTTCAAAGTGTCTAAAGGCCAACAGTGGTTATTGGATTACTAGTTATATATATAAAAGAAGGCTACTACATATACAAATTATTTAAAAGCAAATATATTTTAAAAAGATACAATGCACTGAATTTCGCTTCATATAGCAAATCATTTTATATAACTACCTTCAAGTAAAAATATAGAAGAATTAATAGTTTTTAACACTTTTTAAATACTAGCCAATAAAAATTCCATTCTTATCTCTTACCATTAGAGAATTTCCAATCATTAAAATATTGTAGAGATTTTTTAAAGAACAAAGTATTTAAAAATAAAACAAGTCCTTAATATCACTTACTGTAGACCCCTAATGAGTATATAGTAAGTATATTTTTCAGTTGATTTACGAATAATAGCTGACTCCTGTATTTAGTCTATTTAGTTACTTTTCATGAGAAATAATAGTATAATTATACAAAAACATGTAACTATGAAGCAATGTACAAACTAACTGTTAAATTCTTTATAATTTTATTTGTTTTGGGAACTAGAATTAAAACAGTTAACTCTTTATTTTTTTAAGATTTTATTTTGTTTTTTTATTTGCCAGAGAGAGAGAGTACAAGTAGGGGGAGCAGGCAGAGGGAGAAGCAGGTTCCCCGCTGAGCAAGGAGCTTGATGCAGGGCTCTATCCCAGGACCCTGGGATCATGACCTGAGCCGAGGCAGACGCTTAACTGACTGAGCCACCCAGGCAACCCGAAACAGTTAACTCTTAATTATATGTAATAAGTAAGTGCTGAAAACATAAATAATTTACCTGAAGACTTGATTTAAAAAACAAAGCAATTAAAATCTTCATGTTTAGTTTTGTAGCAAATGTGATTTTTAAATGTGATTTTTTAAGATGGAAGTATAGTTGACACACAATGTTACATTTGTTTCTGGAATACAAAATAGTTCTTTAGATAACTCTACACATTATACTGTGCTCACGAGTATAGCTACCATCTGTCACCGTACAACACTATTATAATACCACTGACGATATTCCCTATGCTCTACCTTTTTTCTCTATGACTTATACATTCCACAGCTGAAAGCCTCTACTTCCGACCCTGCTTCACCCATTTTATCTGTCTTTCCATCCCGTTCCCCTCTGACAACCATCAGTTTGTTTGTTTGTGGGTCTGTTTATGGGGTTTTTTTGTTTGTCTGTTCATTTGTTTTATTTTTAAGATTCCACATTAAAGATCCACAGTATATCATGTACTTTTCTTTCTCTAACTTATTTCACTTAGCATATCATCCTCTAGGTCCATCATGTTTTCACAAATGGCAAGATCTCATTCTTATGGCTGAGTAATATTTCATTGTGTGTGTGTATAGACACACACATGTATATATGATATCTATCTATCTATCTATCTATCTATCATCTATATATATATCCATCATCTTTATTCATTCATCCATCGATGGACACTTACTTTGCTTCTGTATCTTGGCTATCATCATTGATGCTGCAATAAACATAGAGATGCACATATACCTTTTTGAATTAGTGTTCTCATTTTCTTTGGGTAGATACCCAGTAGTGGAATTATTGTATCATTTGATATTTTCATTTTTTTATTTTTTGAGGAACCTCTATACTATTTTCCACAGTGGCTGCACCAATTTCCATTCCCAACAACAGTACAGGAGGGCTTCCTTTTATCCAAATCTTTGCCAACACTTGTTATTTCTTGTCTTTCTGATATTAGCCATTTTGACAGGTGTAAGGTGATATATTGCATTGTGATTTTGATTTGTGTTTCCCTGATTATTAGTGATGTTGAACATCTGTATTACTTTTGCCTTACATAAGCACCTCACGTAATGGCAGTTCTTACCTGCAGTGTGGTGCAAACCTTCATTCCCAAAAAAATTAGGTCATTTATAGTCATGCCTAGATCGGATTCTTATAGTTTTTTCACTGGCCTTAATCACAACACATGGTAACTGAGGCATTGTGATTTATAAGAAATATGCATTTGGTCATTCAGGTGACCAAAGTCTATTTCTCATACATATTTGGTCTTTGTCCATGGTTCCTGGCTTATAACTCCTAAAACATTTGGCATTTCCTGAGTGATAAGAGGAATGAGGGCATCTTTTGTTATATTTTGTCTCTTGTCCTCATTTCTGGAAAATGCTTCAGAGCCACAAAGGTGAAATGGATGTCTTGTAATTCATAACAAGCTCCTTTACACGACAACTGGGTCTATGTTAATGACAACCAAAAGAGAGGTTTTGGAGAGCTTCTAGGTTGGGGAACCAGAGAGCTTCCACAGGCCACTATACTGGGCCCCAATTTCCAAGAGGACAGAGCTCTTTTGTTCAGAACCTCATGCTATGTATCTCTTCATCTGGCTGTTGGTCTGGCTTTAATATCCTTTGTAATAAATCAAAAGTCTAGTAAGTAAACAGGGTTTCTGAGTTCTGTGAGCCCCTCTAGCAAGTTAATCAAACCCAAAGAGGGGATCGTGGGAACCTCTAATCGATAGCCAGCCAGTCAGCAGTTCAGGTAACTAACTACCTGGACCTGCAACTGGCATCTGAAGTGGACCATGGTTCCGTCAGACTGAGCCCTTTATTTGTGAAATGTGATGCTATTTCTGGGCAGTGTTAGAATTGAGTTGAATCGTAGGATCCTGAGCCGGTGTCCTGAGCATTGCTTCATGTGGTGGGGGGAACCCTTC
Organism: Ursus maritimus; assembly: GCF_017311325.1. Classification (NCBI taxonomy): domain Eukaryota; kingdom Metazoa; phylum Chordata; class Mammalia; order Carnivora; family Ursidae; genus Ursus; species Ursus maritimus. The sequence continues at coordinate 38,662,944 of NW_024423564.1, read as the reverse complement.
CTCCCCCATACACCTTGGAAGTGGGTCCAAAACCTAGTTAGTGACACTAGGGGATGCCTTAAGAGATCTGTATTTCAGACATACTTTTTCTCACCTCCGTAATCTAATCTAATTTCCTCTTGGTAGTCAGGGTCAATCACTCCAACCAACCCAGTAATTTCCTTTTTTGCCTGTTGATTCAGGAGCTCAAAGTAGCCAGGTGACAGTCTTAATTTGCAGTTCAGTGGAATTATTGTTGTGTCTCCTGGTGGAAGCATTGCTCCTTCTGGAACTTAGATCTCTAAACCAGTAGAGCATACAGTTTAGGAACAAGGAGCAAAATTTTACTAGTGGGTCTTTAGGGATAACAGTGAGTAGTGCCTTTCTTATTTTCACCCCTTGATTTCTCTCAATCCTGGCTATCGGAGAAACAGCATCATATATTGGATACTGATTCAGAGTGTATGCAGCCTTCCCTCCATGTGTCCTCTGTCTTTAGAGTTTACTCTTTGCTGGGAGTAAAATACTAAAACAATAGAAGTAGTCCCCTTCCCTTTTCTACCAAAGATCTTCCTCAAAGTATAGACTTTTTTTTTTTTTAATTCCAAGCAATTTAAGTCCTGAGCTAGCATAAAAACTGGAGGTGGATATTTTTAAATTACTGGTATATAGTAGCTGATGAATCAATTAATACTGCATTGAGACAAGTAGAGTTTCATAAATTATTTTAGGCATCTGCTAAATGCTAAGGATTTGGGATACAGAGATAAACGAGGTCCCCTACCGTCACCTCTTTTCTTCTATCAAGAAGAGATTAGTTTTCAGATATTTCCACATTTAAATAAAAAATAAAACTCAATGTCCTAAAAACAATGAAACATTTAAATAATGCATAATGGGATCTGAATTACTCTGATAATTAAGTAAAATACCATATGTGAGCACTCGTGAGACAGTTTGCACATAGTAGGTGCTCAGTATGTATAAGTGCCCTGAATCATTAAATATTTGTTGAGCGTCTTTTATATTTCAGGAACTTTTAAGTGCTGAAGACACCAAGGTAAACATGAAAGCCATAACTTATGACTCATAGATGAAGACCTCATCTTATGGAAGAAGAATTCACAAACAGTATTAAAAAAAAAAAATAAGAGGAGGGGGAAGAAGACAAGAAGCAACTGGAGGACCTTGTGAAAAGTTATAGTATGAATTCACGTAATCCACACTAGCTAGAAATATGTTTGTTAAACAGATTTTTAAAAACAGATTTTTAATAATAATAATAATAATAATAATAATAATAAAACCTCAGAGTGTATAGTAGCAGGGATGCTAAATGTAAAGTTAATTATGGATGAAGTATTCAAAAGGGTCAAATTTTGCTGAATAAAGATCCAAATAACAAAATCATTAGGGAGGAGGGAAGGAAGGTTAATTAAAAGTTATTATCAAAAATCAATTTACCCAAGCATGAAATGGAAACAGTCCACTAAATATAGATAATGAGAAAAAAGTATATAATCTCTAATGGTAGCTAAATAAGAGTAGAGGAAAGTCTTATTGGAAGTTAGGAAATTTAGATTCTTTTTCTATCTCTCTCACTAAATGAGGGAAAAAAAGTAATTGTTGAGAGAATTTACTTACTGGTATTTTGTTCAGTGAAAATAGAGAAGCAGAGTTCCCTCTCAGACCTTTGCCATCCATCTCCATATGAAATATTTAAGGCAAAGAAAATTAAATAACAGAGTCTTGCCAAATGTAGACTGGTGGCTCCAGGGGGCTAGATTTGACCACTACATTAAGCTCTGGATCAAAGCAAGCTCTGTCTTTCGCATTCACTCTATTCTTTAACCCAATCTGTTAATAATTTGAATTAAACTTTAATTTTATTATAAATGCTATCAACTGTCACAGTGTTCCAAATATTTATGACATTATTAAGGGAGGGATCAAAAGGGTTTTGATAAAACAGTGTCAAGAAAGCTGAAGGAAGCCAAGCAGGTGTCAGCAGTGATACATATTTCAGTGGGCCTGATGAAGACACAATGTGAAAAGTGACACTGGGGTTAGTGAGGTGTGTGTTTGTGTGAGGCTGACCTAGTCTAATATGTGAGAATTTACAGAGTGAATTTCAAGAGTTCCTACGCATTTTGCATGTTGTCTATTCTTGTGTGTTATAATCTAAATATTGTCATCAGAATGCTAATAGCTGGTATGCAAGAATATTTGACAGCACTGACTCATAATTATGTTGGCAGCATGATTAAAACGAAATCGTAGCTTATTTGATTTAAATGAGAGTTAAAAAAAACCACAAAATTTTTGTAGATATTCGTTAATGGCTATGACATTATAACCACCTTCCTCTTGAAGTTCTTTCAGCCTCAGCAGATTTTTTTTTTTTTTTTAAGATTCTTCTGTTTCTCATTCTCTTTCCTCTTTGCATGAACCATACCCTCTTTGGAATGATCTTTCCTACAAACTATTTATACTTTCAATCTTTAAAGTTCAACTCAAATGTCACTTTCTAAAACAAACAACAAACAAACAAAAACACATTATGATACAACCTTCCAGATTAGGGTTTATTCCCCTGATACACACTCACATACTTGATTGCAGTATGATCAAATTGTAAGTAAAATTAAAAATCCATAATGTGTTGCTGCCTTCATCCCAACTAGAAAACAAATTTCACAAATTCATAAGTACAGGAACAACGTCTTATTCTCCAATTAACCTCCAGTCCCTTGCATATGTTATATCTTATGGAGAAACAAACAAAAAGAAATAAATTCCCATGACCTGAGGACCTTGTCATCATACCTGCATCTTGAGGACTTAGCACAGGCTCTAGCATTTAGTGGCTAATCCACAATTGAAGTTATCCATCAACAACTGAGCCCCACTTTTCACATATCGAACATTCCACAGTTGCATGGAGTAGCATCTGATAGCTGGTACTTTGCTAGACACTGTAGGTGAAGTTCATACACTACAGGCGTTCATAATCTAGCTGAGCAAAACATAAAAGTACATGTGGAACAAAACACATGATCAAAATAAAAATAAATGTAAAGAAAATAAATTCTATTTCAGCATTTGTGAGGTTAAAACCTCCCAGTTATTTTGTCTTTGAGCATGATACACTTTTCCAAAGAAGCTATCAAATATCTCTATAGGTGAGTAAGCTGCGGTACAGGAGCACGCTGCTCTTGAATCTCTTAGCCTGGAGTCAGGTCAGGAATACCAGCTGTGATAAATTGTAAAGTAAGTACATACAATTTGACAAGCCAGGCAAGGATTTGCCTATTGGAGTGTTCTAAATCTTTTGTTCTTAGTTTTGTCCCTCAGAATGTTCAAAGGTAGCTAAACAGCATGCAGGGGCAAGCATAGGAAGTGTAGCAATTGCCGAGTATATATTTTTTTCACTTTGTGGGTGCATTATTCACACCATTGTTGTTCTGATCATCAATTTGCATTGCATTGTTTTCCCTCATATTTATGGATGCCATTTTCTCCCCTTGAAGTCATGCCTGCTTACTCTATCACTTCCCACCTCAGTAGGTTAATACAATACACAGGGGAGTAAACACACTGGCTGTGTCTACATTGAGTCAGCTCCAGGACTACAAGAAGCAATGGATTTTAGATGCAAGGGGAAACACAACAGCATGGGTGTGGCTACAAGGCCAGGGCAAGACAAAGATTTGAGGATAGGGACTATCTAGGGACAGGCTTCAAAGTCAGTGGTCCTAAAACAAAAAACAAAAAATTGATCAGTTTGCAAATGAATTCTAACAGTCTGAATTCTTATCATTTCTAGAAGCTCTGGTTCAATATGTGAATAAAAGGATAAGAATTCACCACAGTCTACACTAAAATTCTTCTTGGTGTTATAACAAAAATAAGTCACAATATTTCTGTTACTCCAATTTCAGCAGAACATTTGTTAAATTAAAAAGCAAAAACAATAGGGACACCAGCGTGGCTCAGTCGGTTAAGTGTCTGCCTTCGGCTCAGGTCATGATCCCAGGGTCCTGGGATTGAGCCCCAGTCGGGCTCCCTGCTCTCTGGGGAGTCTGCTTCTCCCTCTCCCTCTTCTGCTCCCCCCTGCTTGTGTGCTCTCTCTCTCTCTAATAAATAAATAAAATCTTAAAAAAAAAAAAAAGCAAAAACGGTAGAACTGCTGAGTCCACTAGCATCTTCTCTCCTCCAGCACTCAGACTATTTCCTAGCGCTTGATGAACATGTAGTTCCTATGGGGAAAACCAGAATTCTTACCTCATTAATAAAATTTAGTTTTATTAAAAGCTGTTTACTGCCTTGCTAAATTGCCACCAGCTACTGCCCCTTGGACCCTGAAGTGTCAGTTTTTCTTTTTCACACATGTGCTTTTGATTGTTTTCATTGACAAAGGTCTTCAGCTGGGTTCAATGTCTTTGCTTATTAGCAACATAAGTTTCACCCTGGTTTTGATGCTTATAATGGAGAAGAGCCTACAGTACTTTAAGTGTTAGGTCCTGTGTCCCAAAGTGGACTATACTTATATTATAAAGAATAAGGATATGGGAGTTCTTCAAAGGAAAATGACATGTGTTGTTACATAATAGGGTTTGAATGGGCAAGGGTTAGGGACAATAATAGATTAGAGAAAGAAATGAGAAGTTATGTAATAGTCAAAACTTTTGACTGTTTGCCATTTTTTAAACTACTTTGTTTTCTACTACTACCGATTTCACTGGATTTAGCTTTCCCAAGGAGTTTTCGAAGTTTACACCTTAACTTAATATGCGATTTCTCTAGCAATACCAACATAACTAGAGAACTAAGTGACAAATAATTACCAAACTCAATGTGATCAGCACTTTGAGTTCAGAAAATAAAAGCCTTAAACTCTACCTTCTATGAGGTTAAAATCTATCCTGGCACTGGCAGAGAAAAAAAAAATGGGGGAGAGGAGATCACAAATAATTATTTAAGGACAAACAAGAAAAGGAAATGTAAGTGTAAAATCCAATTCATGAACTTACATGTTGGTTTTATCTCAGGCTTTATTTTCGCCTCCTTGGCTTTTAACTACAACGCATTCTTTACATTACATTCTTTACATTACATTCTCTACGTTACAAAACACACAAATACATAGTTTCAATTATTACCTATACCCTTACAGCTTGATAATAACCAATCTATGTATGTAGCATGAATCTCACTCCTAAACTCTCCACTTATATATCCTACTTCTTATGTAAATGCTCCATTTGGATGGATTCTAGCTGCATGAAAATCAATATACTCAAAACCGAATTTATCATTCCTCATAAACATTCTTCTCTTACTGCATTTTTTTTTCAGTAAATAACCACAGAGTCATTCAAACTGGAAATTATTCCATACTGTCTCATTCTGTTTCATGCCATTGTTTTGCATTTCATTTCATATTAAAATGTATTTTACTTCAATTCAATCAATATTTACTGTATGGCCATACTATGTCAGACAAAGCTGAAAACAAGATGGTAGAATGTACAGTCCAGACATATGTTTTACAAGAAATTAAAAATATAAGAGTTAAGAAACAGTAAGTAAAGAGCTATAAAAAAATATGTAGCAAGAATATTTAGTGTAGGGCTCAGTCAGTTAAGCATCCAACACTTAATTTTGGTTCAGGTCACCATCTCAGGGTTGTGAGATTGAGCTCTGTGCTCTGTGCTGGGCGTGGAGCCTGCTTAAGATTCTCCCTCCTTTGCTCTCTGCCCCTCCCCCTTCTCTCTCTCCTCTCCCTCTCTAAAAAAAAGAAAAATTAGTGTAGACTAAAGAGTCTATAATCTTTTCTACATACTCACTCTCACTTAATGACATACTTATTTTACTGAAAAATATTTGTACATCCCCTGCCTTCATCTTGCTATTTTATATGAACCACTCCTGCATTTATAAGCCAGATCATACACTTGTGTATAAAGTTTCTTTCCCTGAAATCTACTCAAAGACCCTTTTTAGCAATTCTTTCATCTTTCTTGCATCATCACCATTTCTCTATCTGTTGGATCATTTTCGTCAAGAAATTTCCACCAGCAGCCACAAGAGGGTGACTCAGAGGACAGTCACAGCCTTGATGTGGAGAGCAGTGCTGTACATATTCCTGCTCCTGTACCAGTGCTGTCTTAAGGGGATGTTATCTCTCCTGCTGGATTCTGGGTAGGTTCCTAGGAAACCCAGAAGTGAAGGAAGATTAATCAACAGAAGCCTTGGTAGGCTGGACAGTTAGATAACCTTCTCAATGATGCTTTAGCGTGGTTTACCAGAGTCACAGGGGCATGCATGTCAGAAGGGGAGATCTTCAGTATTCCCAAAGGATCATTTGATAGTGCATGGGAATTTGGGATGTTTGAAGAATTAAATGGCTTTAGTACCAAGTAAGCAAAATAAATGAAGGAGGCAGAGCAGGAGAACCCTTACTGTGCCAATCACTAACCTGTTGTTTATTAGATGATCTGGGAGTGAAGGGGGGAAGAACTGGGTTAATCAGTTCATAAGGAAGTACTTGGAAGCTCAGGGCAGCAGCTACAGTATCTGAATATTTCAACCATCTTACCAGTACATAATGTATATACATCAGTACTGCCTATCTCTATTATTCTATGAATTAGCTTATTTATACATGCTTGTATTTTCTTCCTCCCATACTACAATGTGGTTTCCATAAGATTTTGTAAAATGCTGCATCCCCAGTATTTCAAAGGGTGCCTGAAACATAGTTAGATCTTAACACATATTTATTGAAGGAATGAATTGGTGACTGCTTCCTTGAGAAATGCCATTTAAGACTTAAAAAAAAAAAAAAATTAGCCAGGAAAATTAACAAGGAGTGAATGACTTCTGCTAGAAATGAGGATACTAAATGCAAAAGTTCCAAAGTAGAAAAGCATGATGTGTTCCAGGATTGAAAGCAATCTATATGTCTGAAGTTTAAATAACATGGGTGAGAAGGGGGTTAACAAATCATGGAGAGCATTAAAAATCATGTAAAATATATCAGACTCTATTATATGGATTAGCAGATGGCATTAAAGGACTGTGATCAGGAAATGGCATGATCAGATATCTATTTAAAATGATCTTTGTGTATGAAACAGTGTGAGGAATGAACTAGAGTGGTACAAAAATGAACAGAGGAAGAGAGAATCCATGTCACGATTTCTTGGCTAGGGTAGTAGCAATGACAGTGGAGAGAACTGAATAGTTTTGACAATTTTTCAGAAATAAAAAAGAGAGAACATAATTAATGATTGGATGTGGATGTGGCTGAGGAGTGAGGAAGCAAGTATTTGACCAGCTTCATGGGAGGTGTGCCATTAACTGACAAAGAAGACACTGAATATGGGACATGCGTGAGGAAGAAGGTTGGCTAAGTTATAGATATTTTGAGGCTGGGATTCCTTTGGGACAGTAAAGATGTCAAGTATGCAACTAGATATTCAGATATGATGTTTGAGGGAAAACTGGGCTGGAAGATTATATTTGAGTCACCAGCATATGAAGATAAAGTTCTAAGGATGATTAACATTTCCTAAGGATAGTAAAGAGAATGAGAAGATCAGGAAACCTAGGCAGATCCTAAAGAAGAATGATAATGCTCAAGAGATGGACAGACACAAGTACATAGGTGAATATAACTTATAAAATACCAAAGAAGTTCAGTAAAGATGGAGTCTATTAATAAATGGAGTTGGGACAACTAGTCATATGGAAAAAGGAAAAAAAAAATTGGAACTGCACATTATACCAAACACCAGGGCAAATCCGAAATGTATGAAAGAAAGAAAGAAAGAAAGAAAGAAAGAAAGAAAGAAAGAAAGAAAGAAAGAAGGAGAGGGAGGAAGGAAGGAAGGAAGGAAGAAAAAGAAAAAGGAAGGAAGAAAGAAATATAAGTACAAATAACCTTGTTATCTGAATCTAATCCATGCTGCAAAACACGCTGAATAGCAAATTTTCAGATAGAGGGAGCCTGTATTCCATTATATTAAGTAGAAATAATAGTAATACAATCAGCCTATCCAAAACCTCCAGCTAATTTCCCTAAATGTCGATAAACACTCTAAAACAGTAATAAAACAGTCCTCCAAGGACATTTGCATAACATAAAGCATTTAAAACATCAATTACCTAATACTTTAACACTAAATGAACTTATTAGTAGGTATGCTTGTGTTCAGTACGTAGTGATTTTCTATGGTATTCTATACAAACTATGCTTTATTTTTATATTGCAATGAACATAAGTCGTTATGTAAATAAACCTCATGAAATATTTTGTTGCAAACATATAAAAATTCAAGTAACACTTAGCAAAATAAACAAAAAGACAATTTTTTAAATATGGTATTTACCACTTGAAGAAGTGCTCAAGTGCGATTTCATGGCAAGAAAGAGAATCTACAGGCACTGTAGCAATGGTGGATAAAGGTTAGTGAGAGAATGTATAAACATTCTTGGCAGGAGGTGTGATCCTACAGGGACAACAGCTGAGACATGACAGCAGTGCATTCCACGTTCTCTAATTCTCAGGAGCTACTTTAATGTTTTTGCGATGGCACATATGTAAATTCATCATAGTGGATTTCAACTCAGGGAGTTTGGGGTGAAAAATAAAACTGTCCAATTTGAGTACCTTAAAAATAAAGAAAATTAATACATGACAAGAATACCATAAAGAAAATAAAAATAAAAATAACCAAGTGAGAAAATATATTTGTCACCTATGCCACCAAATGTTAATTTCCTTGATAGAGAAGCAGCCTTCTAGTAATTGCTAAGAACAAGACAAAAAAACTCAAAAGAAAGATACAAATAGTTCATAAGAAAAGATATGTATGTATACACACACACACACATGCACACACACATATCCTTCCAACAAATGAAAAAATGTTCCACCTTTTTCATACGAAACAAATGCAAATTAAAACTCCACAGAAATAATATTCTTGACATAGCAAATTGGCAAAAGTCCAAATATTTGCTGGCAAAGCTTGAGAATACACTTCCAGACGTTGTTGTTGCTGTAAAACTATGTGGAAGAGTATTGGCAATATCTCAAAATTAAAAACACACATACTCCTTAACACAGTGATGCCCATGTGAGGAGTCTAACTGGGATACACATATACACCAAAAAATATGAAATGATATATGTGCAAAGTTATTTACTGTGGCATTCTTTATACTCTCAAAGCATTAGAAGTGTCCCACATATCCAGCAAAAAGACTGATTTATGAAGTCAGATCTACATAAGTGGCTACTATCCAATCTTCAAAAATAATGTACTAAGATGAAGAGAATCCAGGATACATTGCAAAGTGAAGAAAGCAAAGTACAGAATAATGTGTAACATATACTAACTTTTGATAAAATGAGAATAAACAATGCATATACTATTTTATTTAAATTAGCAAAACATACACATACACACACATTTATAAAGATCATAAATAGTCTAATAAAAATTAGGGAAGGAAAAGAAATATGGTGGAAAGCCAGCAATGTAAACAAGATTTTCTTTGTATATCTTTGTACAGTTTTACTTTTAATCACGTATATGCATTGATTTTTTTAATCCCATACGTGAAAAACAAAAGAAACAGGTGAAAATGATTATATGTCAAAACAGTAATGTAGTGAAGGGGTTCAGAATAAGTCTTCTCAAAATGTGCCACTTTGGTATGTGGACTCTGAGCTAAAGACAATCAAAACCCAACAGACTCAAGAAAAACTTTTACCTCTTCCTTAACCTACCTAAAATAATTTTGATGGTGGGGAGGGGTGCTGGTTCAGAAAGAAAGCTATTACAGAGATAGTTAAGCTATTAAGAGATAGTTCCTTTTGTTTTGTTTCATGTTGTTTTTTAATTTGAATGACCTATTTGTACAGAACAACAAATATCTAATTACCAAACAGCTGCTTTTCCGATTGCCCTGTGAATCACCCTCCCTCCCTTTGAAGCCCCAGGCCCCTATCCCATTGCTTAGTTAAGATGATATATAAGCCTCAATTACTAGGTTTGTCCTTGGGTATTCTATTTTTATGGAGCCCCCATATATATGTAATTATTATTTTTTCTCTTGTTAATCTGTTTTTATGTTAATTTGTTTATTAGATCAGCCAAATAATCTAGAAAGATAGGAGAAAATTTTTTCCTTTCCCCAACAATAGACACAGAAAAGACTTATTTTAAGGGATGTTAGAATACAATATTGTATGGATTTATTAGTGGAATGCATTCTAAGTAAGTTAACTAACTAAATAAATTGCAAAATTACATTATTTTATAAAATAAAACAAATAAAAATAAATAAAATTACAAATAAAAGACACAAACACTTGTTCAAATTGAATTGAAAATATAGACCTATGATTTAATAAATATAAATATTCTTGCGACTTTAGTAAAATTGCCTGAAAGTTTTATCACCTCCCATATGAATAGACATCCTGACAGAGTGTGTTCTCTAATTCTACTCCCTGTTGAAAGAAACTGGAATATCTTGTAGAAATGGCTAACTTTATTTTGGGAGAAGAAAAGGTACATGGTAACCCTGGGACATCTTTTTACATCAGAAAACCAGGAAACCTTTCGTTTTTTAAAGCAGTCATGTCAAAAATATGAGGGAGTCACCTGCAATGGGTTCCCATGCTCGAGCTATGACAATAGAGAATAAAAAACAATAATAAACGTAGAGTATTGAAAGACATCAAATCGGCAAAAATTCATGAGTTCACAATAAATTCTGTTTCCTTTGTTCCCATTACTAAAGAGGCTGGAAACATTAACTACTCACTTTTCCAGCCTGCCTACAATTAGAGGCTTAAGGTGACACCCATGAATTATATAAATGAATGGATTTCTTGGGGTGGCTTAGGAAGTCATGCTTTCCAACTGTTTTCCACTCTTTCTTTATTTGTACTGCTTTGAAACAGAAGATGCCCAGAGATTCAGTAGCTCTTGTTACCAGGAAGGCCAGACCAGAAAATACCAGATATTCTTTTTGATCCTGACATTATTGACTCAAGAAACCCATGCTAACATCCACCCACAGCTAGACTCTTATTAATAAGAGAAACAGATTGTAATTATTATTGAGTTTGATTTTCTGTTGCTTACAGCTAAAACATTCATTGTTCCCTTACATTCAACGTAGTATTTTAATCATGTATAATATTTTTGTCTCTAGACTGTAACTTGTTGATTGTGACTATCACTGAGTGAACTCTTAATAATGCTTACTGAATGTATAAATCAGTGAATGCTGAATTTTTATACTTGCTCTACATAATTTCAAATGTTGTTTAGGGAAAATTACATTGTATTATTTAATCCTTAAGAGGTTTTTTTAATAATAATTTTTTATTATGTTGTACTAGTCACCATAGAGTACATCCTTAGTTTTTGATGTAGTGTTCCATGATTCATTATTTGCGTATAACACCCAGTGCTCCATGCAATATGTGCCCTCCTTAATACCCTTAAGAATTCTGAAAAGATTTTTTTTCTCTTTGATTACCACAATACGGTAATACTGATTAAAATGAAATTTGGTTAGGAGCACCTGGCTGGCTCAATTGGTAGGGTTATGTGACCCTTGATACCAGGTCATGAGTTTGAGCCCCACCTTAGGAGTAGAGTTTACTGAAAAAAAAAAAAAAAGTAACTTGGTTCTACTTTCAGAACTGGGTTGATTTGTTGTTTGTTTGTATTTTGCCAAGCAACTAAACCTGTATTTTTCTGATAATTTCCATTTACCTTCCTATTGATTCTTAAAAATTATTTATTTTTGTAAAAAGGGAATAAAATCCCAGGAATAATTTACTTTATGACACATAAAAATGAAATTCAGGGGCGCCTGGGTGGCACAGCGGTTAAGCGTCTGCCTTCGGCTCAGGGCGTGGTCCTGGCGTTATGGGATCGAGCCCCACATCAGGCTCCTCTGCTATGAGCCTGCTTCTTCCTCTCCCACTCCCCCTGCTTGTGTTCCCTCTCTCGCTGGCTGTCTTTATCTCGTCGAATAAATAAAATCTTAAAAAAAATGAAATTCATACTAATACTACATAAGATCTGAAAAAATTAGCATAGCATCATAACACTTTTTTAACTAAAAGAAAAGGAAAGGGTATCGGGTATTCAACACTATTAAAAAAAAGATTACATGTGCTGTAGGTCATCCAAAGCATAATAATGGTGCCAAAAATAAATATTAAAACTGCATTGGATGTAGTACTTACCAAATTGAGAAATGAGAACCACAGGTCAACCATGTGCACACATACTAGAAAATTATGCATGAGCATGTGTGTGTATTAAGTAGCACAAAGACATTGTAGCATATTTTAATCATCCTGTAAATGTCATTTTCTGACCCTATATTTCTCAATGTTATGGGAATTTATCTTTTTATTTTAGATCTTAAAAAAGATAAAATATCTTTTTTTTTAATCTGGCTTCACTGTTGACTTAATAAATATTTTCTGGGGGAAATAATTAAATAATTAAAAAACACTAAGGACATAACTATGGGTGTTTTTCACATGGTAATTCTTTTGTTCTCAAAATGTAGCATAACTTTTGAAAATGATATAGGGTTTTCAAATTGTTTTATTCATTCAACTTTTCTGGCAAAGAATATTGTAATGGCAAAACTCTGCCAAGTCTTCATCTGAGATTACTAAATAAAAATTTTGTTCCAAAACAATTTTCAGAAAATTCTCAACAAAAATAACATAACCATTTTAAACTCAATATGATCTATATAAAGAAAACTATGTTATTCAGTCTTCAGATGATCTCTACATATTTGCCTATATTTGAGAAACATATGATAAGGTTTTTGTTTAACAGAAAGTCAGTTTACTCTTCAATAAACAAAATTTTCTGACATCTTGAGTAGAAACAGACTTTTTCAGTTAATTGACAATGTTGGAACCATGGGCATCTTAATTTGAAAATATCCTTAAATTTGTGTAGTCCAATTCTCATTTAAAAGGAAGAAAGGAAGTTACACTGATTTGAGTTTAAGTGATTGTGAGATTTTCTTTATCTTATTTAAAACCTCACTGTGGTTTTTTGATACTTTAGCAAACAGAATTCTTAATACTAGAGGCAGGGGGCTGCTTTAATGCTGCTATATAATAAATAAGATCATGAATAAGATAGGGACTCCATAAATCTTTACCAAAGTATGTCCTCTTACTCTACCTCAATTTCAAATATTAAAATATCATTAAGTAAAAGCTTAGCTTACTACTTTATATCATTCCTGAAAATATCAATTTCATAAGGAAAGAAATGTCTACTTTGGTTATTTAATCTGTCAAAAGCATCACGTTTTATTAACTTTGAAAACAAAGAAAAATGGTCTTAAAAACTATATTAGAATCCAGTGTATCATTCTTTTATGAATTTACTAAACAGATATTTGTGAAATGCCACTTTGCACAAGGGGCTTTACCATGCAAACAAAATACCCAAAGTCCTTGTACTCGTGGAACTTACACTCTTTGGGAGGAGACCATTAATAAACAGACATGCAAATATATCTATAACATATCTGGTGTTGCTGAGAATTAGAAGAATGAGGAATCAGGGTAGTCTTCTAGAGAATAATGGGGGGGGGACTGCTGTATTTGAGGGAGATTTAGGGTGGACCTCTCTGTTTGGATGACATTGAAGCAGACACTTAAATGAAACAAAGGAGCCAGCTGTGCACATAGCTAGGGAATGACTTTCAGACCTAGGGAAGAGCACTGTTAAAGGCCCTGAGGCAAGGATATTCCTAGTATATTGGAAGATCCTCAAGAGACCAGAGTGCTTGGGCCAGAATGAACTGGGGAGAGTGGTAGGAGCTGAGGCAAAGCTGTAGCTTGGGACCCCATCGCCCAGTGCCTATGAGAACATGGTACAAAGATCAGATTTTTGTTTGATAAGTCAAAGATTACCTATCTTGAGACAAATACAATGCTATAAAATCACAAAACACAATTACTTTAAATAGTTTCTGCCAGAAACAGATGAAATTATAAAAGAGGAAGAAGCAGAGAATTCCAAAATCAATTACTTTCTCCTCCTTCCACTTCTCCTTCCTCCACCTCTCCCCCTCTTCTCCTTCTTCTTCTTCTTCTTCTTCTTCTTCTTCTTCTTCTTCTCCTTCTCCTTCTCCTTCTCCTTCTCCTTCTCCTTCTTTTTCAACTCATTACATATCTGAAGACTAACTGTATGCTAAACTCTGACCTAGGCAATTTTAGTTCAATAATGTTAGTTAATGAAGAAAATTATATCCCAATACACAATTTATCGTCTATGTATCCATTAGTTCAATACATTTGCAAAGGAAAAACTATCTGTATAGTCCATTTCTACCCAGGGAAACTTCTTAACTATGCTAGAAAATTGCTTTTAGGATTAGGCTCATTTTACTAATCTAGGCAATAGATTTTGAACTCACCAAGGAATCTATAAGCAAAAATCTCACAGCAGGTGCAGCTGCAGGTGGCAAAGAAGCTTCCAAATAGCCACCGAATCTGCCAGTGTAGAAGATCTTATGTCATCTGGTAAGTATCTCTAATGGACAGAAATCGCTCTGGGGCAAAAAATTCTCTTTTATGTAGAGAGTCAGAAAGAATGCTATTAAGTTTGTGTGTGTGTGTGTGTGTGTGTGTGTGGTTTTTTTTTTTTTTAGTTCCAAAAAATGGCAGATAGATTTTTTTTTCTCGTGAAAGAAGTCTAAAGAAGAATTTGGTTCCCTGCTCCTGCACTTCTCCTTCACTATTCCCCCTGGCTCCTGGGGGGTCCGTGTTAATACAGGCCCTTTGCAGAACCAGAAGCGGATGTTGTTGCTGCCAATTCATACACACTATTGAAGAAATTAGGTCTGTCAAGTGTATCATCATGCAACTATTTTTAATGATTATCGAAACACAAATTCTTAATGTGTTTATTAAATCAAAGACATTGGGATACATTTTTAGGGAGCTGGCAGCAATAACAGCTACACCACAAGAAAAATAGTTAAACAAATATAAATTAGAGATAGAAAAAAATCTGCCTAGATATAAAATCATACTTTTTATCTTTTAAAAGAAAGAAAGAAAAAAAGGGGAAGAAATGTAGTAGGTTGAGGAACCAAATGAAGAAAATTTAAAATAGAAGTGACCAATCCTGGGAAGCTCAAGAACAGAAATGTGCTTCTGTTCCTGGAATAGTAGATTGGGTTCTCATTTCTACTGGGCCCTAGGACGCACTAACTTTTGTGGGAATGAATCCTGGAGGGAAAAAACAAAACAACAATAAACAAGACAAAACAAAACAGTGCATTGTATTAAGTATTTGTTTATAGAATTTATAAAGAGAATCCAGAATATTTTAGTCTCCTGAAAGTATTTTAAAATTGGAAAACTTGGTGGATTCCAGAAGACATTTGTCATTCTGATTATAAAATTTTAAAGGGAGTTCAAATTTGGTCCATTAATTTTTATATCAAAAAGTATAGTATCATTCAGCATCACATAAAAAAGAATGTTAGGAGAGCCTTCAGGTATATAGCATGAGGCTTAGTAAATAAATTAAAACAGAAAATGGAAAAAATAGGTCACTGGAGCTTTGTGTAGAACTTAGAGTAAAATCAATTTTATTATGATTAAAGAAGCATAAGATAGGGATGAGAAAGGTGATAAGGGAGATAAGATGGTCTGGATAAAGAAAAAGGACTTTAACTTATAAACCTATATTCTCTCTGAGCAGAACTATTGCCAGCTGGAAACACACAAAAGACATTTTGAATGTTACTGCAATCCAGGTGCTAGTGATTTTCTCTCTAAAAATTCACCCCATATGTGCAATGGTTTATGGTACTCAATATCCAAAGACACTACTCAAAAAAAAGGAAGAAATAACACTTATTACCAAAGTTGAATATACTCATTTCAAATAAACCATTCATATTTAACATAAAGCTTATTTTAAAATCTTTAATTTTGCCTTCTTGAAAAGACATGAATTTTATGATTATTTTCTTATAACTGTTAACAATATTCTAATCACATGAAATACATTCACAACAATCATAGAGTTTAATTCTTTGCAGAGCAAAGAGCAGAGACAACACCTGCCTATTATATGTGCAATCAGGCTTCAACTTAGCAACAGACTCTGAACGTTGTCTAGCTCTAGTGTCTATAAAAATTAGGACTATAATTTAATTTTTTTTCTTTTCTTTATTATGGTCATATAATATTCTATATATAGAAGATTATAGTTAATATAAATATATGATATAAAATATAATATAATGAAGCTACCACTCAGGTCAAGAGCTAGAGCATTTCCAAATTTTTGCAGCTACTATATTCCCTATCCCAGAATTAACATTCATCCAGAATTTTGTGTTTGTAATTCCCCATTGCTTTTGAGAACAATGAAAACCAAACAAGAAACTTAGTTTAATCAAGTGATTCACCCTCTGCTTATGTCCTATTAATTTCAATGCCTGACATAACTGCATAACTGGCACTATCTCCAAGCCTCTTGTGAAAGAGGGAGAAATAAATAAATATGTGTGTGTGTGTGTGTACTTCTTCTTCTTCTTTTTTTTTTTTTTTTCCTTGCTAACTGTCTGATCCACCTGGGGTAGATGGAGCTGCCTTGGTAGTGAGAAGAGCCAGCAGAACATTTGTCATTTCATGCAGCTAAGAGCCTACAAATGTGACCAGGGGGTGTTCAGAGATAGGGATATATTATAACACAACTTTAAAGCCAATTGACGACACCCAAGACCATCTTCTTTTATCTTATTCAGGACACTGATGGACAAGTTATTCCCTGAATTTTCTTACAAACATCATACGAGAGCAAGAAGTACAATTTGTAGGCAAAACTGATTATCAACATGAGATCCATAGGGTGACACATTCTCTTCCCCTGCAGATGATGCAGCCAATCTTTTAGAAGGGTATCAGAAATATAAGGTAAGAACAATAAGCTCATTCTATTAATTTCATCTGTTTCACCTGAGAAGAAAAGTCAGGGTGTTGCTGGGGACATTAGGCTCCAGATAGAGGATTCTCCTAGAGTTTTTCTTCATTGAAAATAAAAGGATGCACAATTCCTTGTTTGTTATGTCTTTGATACTCTCCAACCCTACCCCGCCCTGCACCACCCAACCCAAAAATGGACTTGAAGAGAGTTATAGAAGAAGGGGCGCCTGGGTGGCTCGATCGGTTAAGCGTCTGCCTTTGGCTCGTCATGATCCCAAGGTCCTGGGATTGAGTTCTGGGATCGAGTCCTGGAATCTAGTCAGAAATCGGGCTCCCTGCTCAGTGGGGAGTCTGCTTCTCCCTCTGCCCCTCCCCACAGCTCTTGCGCTCTCTCTTTCTCTCTTGCAAAAATAAATAAGTAAAATCTTAAAAGAAGAAGACGAAGAAGAAGAAGAAGAAGCAGCAGCAGCAGCAGCAAGTAGGCCAACATTTAAGCAGAGGCTTTACAGATTGAAGTAAAGGAAAAAATAAATGGCTTGTATGTTGCTTGAACATATAAAGTTCACATTATTTTTCCCAGAGAGTGATATGTGAGGATTATTTTGACAGTTTCTGGTAGATGGAAGTTGTATTTTATTGTAATAAAAATCAGTAACTATAATTATATTATAAGAAACAAATATCTTAAGGACACCAGAATTTTTTCCTAATTTTCAAAAATATGCCATATGGGATACTGGTAGTCCTGTGTATAGGGAAGTCTTTTATGAATATTCATATATATCATCTAATTTAATCAATACAGTTACCAAATGAGGGTGGTATTATATCTATTTTTCAGGCCAAGTTAAGACAGTAGTTAAATGATTTACCCTGAATTCCAGAAATGATAAGGAATAGTGTAATATTCATTTTCAGGTAATGATGTACTGGCATATGTTTCACCAGCAGCTTTCTGGCTGTGGGGGGTGAAAGGGATGGGAAAGGAGAGCTGTCAAATTATAACATTTGACAATTTTCATGCTGTAAATACTTTCACCATGGCAGATTTCAAATCACCTACATGATGTCATTGAATTTGAAAAGCATGGTTCACTAGCACATCATCACACAGTAGGTATACCATAAAGATGTAATAGACACAAATAGCATCAAAATAGAGGAAACAGCAAAACGTAGGAAAAAAGTGATAATGAGTGTTTGTTACCTTTTTCCTAATATAGTTATTTAATTATAAGTTTATAGGCATGTGTTTAACAGGGGGTGCCAAAATTACTGAAAATTTACTAGGTCAGCTCTCTTAAGCTGGTATGAGCCGGCTCTAGAACACCACTACGCTCAGGTCTCTCCTACCGCTAAGCTTCTTTCAAATCACCTTCAAGAAAGAGTACTTAAGTTTTGCTCTTCTGCCTTAGTAGTCCTTAAACTAATTTCAAACAATGAAAGTTAACCTTTCCAACCAGAACACCTGATGTTTCCTCCAAGCTCCTCCTCTCCCCTGATTCACATCTCAGTGAATGGAGCTCTCACTGACTTTGTTGCTAAGGAGTAAAATCCTGGAGTCCTTTCTTCTGCCCCTCTGTTATTCTCATATTTGACCTCCAATTCATCAGCAAGTTGAATTGCTGCTATCCCCAGTTTCTCATTCATTTATTTAAAAAAAAGTTACTGGCCAACTTCAATGTGCCCATTACAGTTCTAGGTTTTAGCAATAAAGCATGAATAACATAAAAATCTTACTCTCAGGAAGCCTTTATTCTGGTACAAAGAAACAGAAAATAAATAGTAACCAAATCTAACACTCTTATTAATAGTGTGTCATGTACTAATAAGTTCCGTGAAGAAAAGCAACATAGGGTAAGAGGCTAGAAACTGGCAGGAAGGGGTGATAGATTGCTAGAAGTTCTCTCTGATGAGGTGAAATGCGAGCAGAGAACTGAATAGAAAGGAGAAACATGCTATTTGAAATATCTGCGGAAAGCTTGTTCTAAGGCTAAATGCCAAGGTCTTGAGGTGGGACCATGCTTATTATTTTTAAAGAGCGAAAACAAAGTCAGTGAGTTTGGACCAGTGTGAATGCAGAAGAGCTCAATAGGAGATAAGGAAAGAGATATGACACATCCACGCAAAATATGATAAGAATATCTAGGAAAAGAACTTTTTTTTTTATGGATGTCTGAAACCGTGCTGTTGTCTTGATATGAGTTATTTTATAAAGGATCACTCTGGTTGGTGAGTGAATACAGATTGAGGGCAGGGTGGGTGAGGCTTTAAAGAAGCAAGTTAAGAGCAGTTGGATGGTTGTTGAAATAATTCAACCAAGCAAGGGTGGTGTCTTGAACCAGTGTGGGAATAGTGATGATACTGAGAAATGATCAGTTTCTAATTATGTATTTAAAAAATATATGCTACATCAGAAGGTTCTTGGCTGCGACCCTAACTTCATTTTATCATATTCTTTTCCTTGTTTGATTTGATTCATCTCCGGCAGACTCCTTGCTGTTCTGTGAATTCTCCAAAGTACATAGCTTCTTTAAGTGATCTTTTCTCTTTCTGGAAACTCGTCTTCCCAGAAGTCCAATGGCTTACTCTCCTCTGCTCCATTTAGTCCCTTTCTCAAATGTCCCTCTGATAAAGACCTTTCCTCTCTATCCCATCTAGATAGAATACCAGCCACCATCATTCTTTATCCCTCATTCTACTTTAACTTTTCAACATAGTACTTAATATCTCTACTTCAAATAAATTATGTATTTATGTTATATTGTGGGTCTCCCCCATTCCACGATAATTGATTTTGTTCACCATTGTCAAAACCAAATTCAACTTTCTAAAATATTATGTCATTTCTGCATTTACAAACATGAATCATTCCATACTTCCTGAAGTTCTGATTGTCATATGGCACTGATAAATATAATGACCACATCCTGCTAAGTATCACCATCCAATCACTCAATTTCTTCTATCACTCAGTTTTCTAATTTCAAAAGGGGAAAACAATCCTGCATAAACCTACTTTTTGGCACAGTTAGACCCTGAGATAATATCCTTCAAGTGTCTGTATTTCACTATGCATTTTCTCAGAGCCAGCTCCCTGTTTCCTACCCAATTTGCCTAGATCTCACCTTGCTATTCTAGGCATTATGATGCAAAGAGTAAAGCAGATTGACAAGAGCTAAATTATTACAATTGTGCTTGGCTTCTGCATGAAGGGAAGTATTGTACACACTCAAGGAGTCAGTATTAAAAAATGTTTGCTCTTTGAGCTTTTATGCTGGGGGATTTGAGGTGCACTTAGCTCAGTAGATTTTGTCCACATAAAGCACTTTTGTTGAAAATCTGCTTTTCTCCTGCTTGTTATTATTAACCAAAGTGCCTGCTTTTGTCAAAATTGTAAAGTCACTGCTGTTTCTCTTTCCTCTCCCATCTCCCATTATATTCTGTGGCTTCTTTTACCTTCCTTCTCTTTTCATAATGAACCCACCTCGCTTCTTGACCACAACTGATATCAACTCCCATTTCATTGTTACGTGCATTTTGGTTTCTGTGAATTAGGCACAAGATAATATAAATAATTGACTTATACTAAGTCATGATGAACTGACAGTGTTTCCTCTCCCCCTAGCATGCATGGTCATTTTTGCCTCTCCAAGTCATTTTTTGATCCAGCTTTGACTTCAGGCAATGGGAAGAATTTAGGTTTTGTTTTGTATCACTTTAACTTAGGTACATTCTTTAAAAGAGAGGAGAAACAGAATAGAGGAGGATCAGGCCACATTCATGGAAACTTCTTTTATATATTAGTGAGAAAAGGTGAAGAAACCTGATCTCAGTCCCCTTTAAAATCTCTGCACTGCTCACTAGAACACTTAGTCTTTGAGCACTTCAAATGTGGCTATTGCAAATGAAGAAATTAGTCTTTAACTGTATGTATTTTTAATTTATTTACATTTAAATAACCACAGATGGCTAGTCATTCTCTATTGGACAACACCACAATAAGATATAGAGGATTGACCTAGTCAGGAAATGAAAGGCATATTTGCAGCACCTTTATTTCTAGGAGATGGAACTGGAAGGATTTGGAAGTCTTTTTATTGTCCCACTAGCCTCTTACTTTGAGCTCACACTAAATATATTGCTAGGGGTAAGAAAGTTTAGGCTAGTATAAGTCACATACGCCTGAGAACCTGCAGATCTATCCGGTCACAAGGAAGCGTGCGGTTACCTGGCAAGTGTCATGGTGCTTCCATTGGACATGGCTTAAAGACAATTTCCTGTTTCATAATGTTTTTCTTTTCCATTCCGTGACTGTCCTAAGAAATGTTTGATTTGAAACAAATAAACAAACACCCCATTAATTAATTAGTTAATTAATGGTTATGTAACACAGCAGTTTTCATTTATGGCTCTCCTCTACATTTGATGATTTTTCCCCCCCCGGATTACACCACCAATCCTTTTTCACATATATTCAGTCTAAAGTCTTGACTTGTTTAACATGATAATAAAAGCCAACATAAAACAATAATTGTGCTTACTATGCAGCAGACCTATTCTAAGTGTTCTGGATATAAATTCCTTTCACTCCATGAAGTAGGTATTACTATCATGTTCATTATACAGGTTGGAAAATAATATGCTCTCTTACCCATAAGCTTACAGTTTGAAGACAAATATTTCAACTATTTAAGAAATGTTGTTGTGACCTCTTTGGACACTTTAAAGTATATATCTTCGTTGTTATAAACTTAATGTAAAAAAAGCTGATATATATATAACATGTAAATATTTATTTTTTACTCGTTTATTCACTCAACAAATATTTACTGAGCACCTAATATGGGTCAGGAACTGTCACAAATAAACTGAAGCTGACAGCTATTAAACCCAACATTAAAATATAAATTAATTATTGGAAATTCAATTTTTCTCTATTTAATTATTCAATATTTCTAGTCTCTTATACATATTATACATTTTTGTCAGAGAAGTAATAGGACAAGAAGATAGTCAATTTTTTCCAAATTTGGGGGAAAAAATGTGCCTTGTAGTTTTCAAGGCAAGTAGAAGAGATACCTCAGCAATTTCAGCTGAACTAGTCACATAATTTTTATGAACGACATAAGTTTTACGCCAGTTGCTGAAAACTGACTTTCCTTTATTGCCTCCCTAATGATTTTATTCATTAATTTGTATTTTCCTCAATTACTATTTTTGTAATGTGTGTCCATGATACATTGTGTAATCTATAGATAAGAGCCTGACTTTGAGATGTTCACCATCTATTAGGAACAGTGTGCACAAAAGAACCATTTACTTAGAAAATATTTTTAGACTGAGCCAAAATAAGATGCTTAAAATACATTTATTTCCCAGAAATTCATAATGAATACATCACTTTATGATATTGTTGCAGTCAAATATTGTACTAGATAATCTCATAGACTTAATCTTCTCAGCCAAATGATCGTCTATACTCACTACACGAAACTTGAAGAGGATGGATATCACAAGCAAGACGTTAATACTCTGTGGTATTGTTTCTCCAAACTGCTGACTGTAAATATGTGTCCTTTGAGTTTACATTAGGCAATTATCCACGGAAGTCAAATATCCTCAAGTAACTGGGTAAAATTGCCTTTTGATTAAGCACTTTCTAAAAAGGCAGAACAGCAGCAGTCTATTTAATTTTTAAATTATAATTACATTTTGCACCTTGATTCTTCCATTGAATTACTATCAAATATCTCTCTTTCCTGATACCAGTTGAAAGCATTTGTATTTTGAATATTGCTCTTGGGGCAAGAAGATACTGATTTCACTCTCAGGTTTCCCATATCAATAGTTGCAAAATTATTAACAGGACACAGAAATATATTTTTGTACACTTACTATGTGTCCAGAGCCCAACTCCTTAATTGTCAGGTCTTATTTTATTTAACTTAGAGGAGGCTATAAGAATAGGTAACTGGTAGAACTGGGATTGAACCTTATAGATTTCTTTAAGGGATAAGCTCTTAATCACCAAAAATGTACATTCATCTTCTGCCCTTCTCCCTTTTCCTCGCCCTCTTCTTGCCACTCAACATATCTTCTGGCCATCTCTTCAGCACCCTACTGGGGATCAAGTCACGAAACACATTTCTTCAAAAACAAATGAACTCACAAACCAGGAAAAGGATTGAACATGAACTTCCCTATCAATATTTTATAGAGAGTAAAATGTACTGTTAGGTTCACCAGTATTGGACTCAATCTAAGTGAATTTATTTATTTAATAACAACGGAAACACATGAAGAGATCTCCCTTGCTCAGAAAACCATCCCTAAATTTTGCTGTCCAATTTAACAAATAAAAATATAGGATATCTAGTTAAATTTGGATACTTAACACTGAAAAAAAAAATGAGTTGCTGTTTATCTGAAATTCAAATGAAACTAAGCATCTTGTATTTTTACCTGGCAACCAGAGGGAAACAATGCTGCTCTCACAAGATGTAAGCAGTCATGATTACGTATTTTGAAGGGGCGGGGGAAAGTCAGTATGACCTTTTATTGTTAATCAGTGGCAAAACACTATGCTGCTTTTCACACATCGGAAGCGGTGTGTGAACTGATGGAGATGAAGACCTGATGACATTTCCCGCCTCAGGGACACATGTGGACACTGTTAGGCGTTAGGAGGATTCCAGCGCCAAAGGCTCCACACTATGTGTTATATGTTGGATTCATACTAATAACCACAATGTGGCCAATCCCCCAAGACAGTCCAGACAGCAGGTAACAGGAACGCAGGCTTGCAAATTTAGGTCAGCATTTTATGAACTTCTGATTAGTGTGGTACTAGCTCTCTACACTATAAAATCTGTTTTACACAATTCAAAACACTTTTAATATTTTAGATAGATGCTTTCTTGAATTAAGTGCATATATTCTCATTTCTGACTCACATACCATCTTTATTATTTGTTTCCCTCATCCAGAGCAGTGACTGAGCAGCCAGGCCAGCTCCCTCTCTTCTGGATCCTTTGAAGAACTTCCAATTTTTTTCTTGCAATCGGGTCATTTTTACTGATTGCAAATTTCTAGTGTCTCTTGCCATTCTGAAAACTTTCTGCCTCTGTATAATCTACCTCCTAATTCTTTCCCTAGTCCCCATAAGTTTTATCCTGGGGCAGACACAATTTATTCTTCAATGCTTATTCAAGAAGACTTTCCATATCCTTGCCAAAAAGCAAGCCTTTGCCAAATGGAATTCCTGTATGGAGTTCTTTCAAAATCATGTCTTCCAATCAGAGGTGCAGCCAAAGAACTATCCGGGCAGCCACATTAGCTGTCATGCTTTTCAAAGTCGCTGGCAGGCAGCCGAAAGCACCGTCTGCCAAACCCCCACTTCCATTTTACCCAGAGCACGAGTCTTCAAGGACGTTCTCTCAACTCTCCTAGCCACTTAGAAATGGCTCCGGCGGCACTGCCAGTTTCCTGACTGAATTCGAGTTCCTGCTGCTTTGAAAGTTTGCTAAAGGGAAACATCTGCTTCTCTATGGGTTTGGTTCAGTTTCCATTAAGGCTGCAAGCTTTTTTTTTGTCTTTTATGAAATGTTAGCAATTTCAGCATCCATGTTTTTAGCAGCTTCCCATATTTCAGCCTTTAAATATAAATACGTTTGTATTTTATGCAGTTTCTTGGGAGCATTGGAGATTGATCTTTTGAAGCTCAGATCAGCAGTATGATATTAAGTAGAGTCTAATCTCTATAATGTATAATGTATCCTCCCTAATGTTTAACTTCTCACCCCTGCCCTCATCCCCATTAGCTTTGCACCATGGACACAGTTGTACTGGGGGCGCTCGAATAACCCATACCTACCTATACTTAGCAGTATTTACCTTAACTAAATATTTCACTTGCTTTATAATTTTGAAATGAGCCACTCAAATTCATATAACTCTCTGGTCCTTTACTTTTGCATCTAAAATGTGAGACTTCCGGGACCATTCGATGACCTAGGATGTGCATCCTAATTCTAAAACTCAAAGTCTATTGTACCATTTAGATACCCAGAATTTTCTTTGTAGATAATATTGCAAGAATATTTTCTCTACAACGTTTTTTTTTTTTTAAATGATTTTATTTATTTATTTGTCAGAGAGAGAGAGCACAAGCAGGGGGAGCTGCAAAAAGAGCAAGCAGAGGGAGAAGCAGGCTCCACACTGAGCCAGGACCTTAGGATCAATGACCTGAGCCGAAGGCAGACGCTTAACTGACTGAGCCACCCAGGCATCCCTTTATGACTTCTCTAAAAAGGTTTTACTCCATAAGGCATTAAGTCAGTAAACAAAAGTAAGGAAGAATCTATGTAAGATAATTAGAATTGAATTAGAATCGAAAGGATGGGCTTCAGAAACTAGCTATTATTATTGGCATTAAATATCTATTGGCATTAAATACCTATTTTTCAACACAATTTTTACCACTGTTATTAGCTGGGTGTATTGAAAAGCACGTAAACATTAGGTCAGTCATACCTAACTCGGATGCCCTACTGAGTCACCTAATTTCATCATTTATCCCACTTTCTTAATAACTTATTGTGCCAATAATTTCCCAAATGACATCTATACTTCTGTTCTCTTTCGTGGGCTTGTAATCTGTATAACCACCTCTCTATTGGACATTTCTACTAAAATGTTCCATGGGTAACCTGAACTTAATGTCTAAAAATATGTGCAAAACCTCACTCATCATTTTCTTCCCTAATTCTTTCTACTCCCTTCCTGTCACTGGAAATGGTACTGCCATCCTCTAAGTAATACATGTCAGAAATGCCCACAGCATCCTGGACTTCTCTTTTCCCCTGACTTCCAGCATCTAAAGAATCACCAAATCCTATCAATTCTGCCTTTTACATCTCTCATCAATCTGTCCTTTTATTTCTGTCCTATCATTGCCCTGATCCCATGCCCCACCCTCTCACCGCCAACACTTTAACCACAGTTCTGCCTCAGGTCCTGCTCCTTGTCTGATTCAGACTCAAGCCAGCAGCTAGAATGTGGCTTCTACAACATAAATATTAGCAGCACACTCCTCTACTTTAAAATTTTAAATCCAAAGTCCTTGATTTAGTTGAGAAGACTTTTATAATCTGGCTGCTGCTTATCTCTTCCACCTCATAAATTGTCACTCTGACTTCTTTGTTCCAGATATATTAAACTACTCACTGGTCTGAGGCCTTTCTTATTGTAGTTTTCCCACATCCTGTTCCTTGCAGTAGTGTCATTCCATATATACAGGACTAGTTCCCACTCACACTTACTTTCTCCATCCTGCTTTGTACTCCAGGGGCCAATTTTGAGAGCAACACCTATATCTGTCTTACTTTCCAGCTTCTAGTAGAATTCAGCCAACAGGAAGCACAGAGAAAAGGCTGAAGGGAGAAGAGTGAAGTTGGACTATGTCTTCCCTGGGCTCTCTCTCTGCAGCATTCCCATGGGTTGGCTCCGTCCCTTGACTTCCTGTGAACTAAGGTCATGGTTCCTGTAAAGCAGCCCTCTGCATGCAACCTCTCTGTCTCCAGGTCCCTGTAACCTCTCTCTCTTTCAAGCTTAGCAGAGTGCCCTCAACCTCCCTCATCGTGTCCTCAGATCTTATTCAGGCCTTTGAAATTGTCCATTGATTAAACTTTCCTCAAATTATCTAATTGTAACATTCCATCTGTCTTGTGCAGAAATCTGCCTCATACAGAGATCCTAATATCTATATTTGGACACCGTAGTCTGGAGTTCAGAGGAAAGGTTAGAGCCAAAGATGGAAATTTTAGAATTGTTGATAGTATAAAAAGTGCAAGGAGATTTCACGTCACAGGATTGAATGATTTTCCTAAGGCAGAAAAGTATAGAAAACAAAGAATAGCTTCCTAAGACTTAGAATCCAAGTTCCAAGGTTAGAATATGTAACAGGATAGTTGGGAAGGGGAGGGGAGAACCGTACTGGACACTCACAAGTGAAGTAAGTGAAAATCCAGACAAGACACCAAAAGAAGCTTCTCTGACAACACTCCCTGCCCAATTTATTCAATGTCTTTTTGATATCTCCCAGAGTACCTTATAATGGTCTACATCTTCCCCAAGGCTGAAAATTTCATAAGTGATAGGACCAACATGACTAGCCAACAGTCTTGTGGATCATTGTATACGCCAAGACACAAAAGCAAGACACAAAAGCACACATTGATAACACTTTGGGTAACTGCTTGAAGAAAACCACATGTGTTGCACCTATGCATACAGACACACACATGTCCACATACATCTTGACAAAGGGGAGAGACTAATAGTGTGATTAAATATTTTTAAGAAAAATTTCTTTTTTTTTTTAAGATTTTATTTATTTATTCGACAGAGATAGAGACAGCCAGCGAGAGAGGGAACACAAGCAGGGGGGATGGGAGAGGAAGAAGCAGGCTCCCAGCAGAGGAGCCTGATGTGGGGCTCGATCCCATAATGCCGGGATCACGCCCTGAGCCGAAAGCAGAGGCTTAACCGCTGTGCCACCCAGGCGCCCCTAAGAAAAATTTCTTAAAGAAGACATGAACGGCATATATACGTCACTCACTGTTTAACACTATGCTAAGCAGCTTAGCTCATTTGGTCCACATTGCTTAAACTCTGTCTTTTACCATAAAATCTTTCCTATTCTGTTGCGTTAATTTAAATATTTTATCCACTGAACTTCAGAGATTCCTGTAATCATTTTCCTATAAGGTGGTTGCCCCTCCAACAAAACATATAAAAAAAAACCAACAAAACTCAACAAAACTTTGAAACTATTTTTTCTTCAAGATGTCAAATTCGAGACCACTTTGTCAGGCCAGGTTATCCATTATTTTGGGGGCTTTTATTTTGCTATAAAATATATAGACACTTGCAAGCATTTGGAATAGTTATCAGGTATGAGCCTTGCAGTGCGTTAATGGACTGTTCTGTATTATGACTATCACTGAAACAGTTATAGAAAAAGGAAGATTCAGTAAATATTTTTGATTTGTTGGGAAGCATAGACTATTGACAAATTAGCAAGCCTATTAGAAAATAAACTAGACATTCAATTGAAAGATACTCAGCAAATTGTGATTAAATGAAACAGTAAGCTGATACTTAATTAACAAGATAAACGATAGTATTTATAAGCCCGATTGCACTCTCAGGTCATGGATCCTGTTTATGACAGGCCATTTGTTTGCTTTTTTCTACAGAGCTATTTGATGGATTTGAGAGCTTGAGTTATGAGCAAAGGGATGAGATGCAGAGGTAAAAAGAGGAGGCAGATAAAGTGGAGCTCAGAAGATATCAGAAGGCTTTGCTCGACTTGTGGTAATCTTTCTTTAACTCAGGAATCTTTAATAAATCAGACAGAATTTATGAAATGCATAGTATGAGTGGACTTTCGCCTTGGTATGTGTATACAAACCTATGAAGGCAAGGGGTTTTACATCAGAGTAAAATGAAAACTTTTAATGGCAATTCAGCTGATGGAAACCATGAAGGCCTAAGCCTCCAGGAATTCTTAAAGGTCATGGGATATGATTTTAAATTTCACAGGCGATGGTATTGGCAAGTTAGGATCAGAGCTTAAGCCAAGTCTACGAGATTTCCTACTGACAAGTAAACCTTAGCAGTCAACAAGGTTATACAAAAATAAGTGAAAGTTCTTGGGCTGTTGAAAATGTTGGGAAGGGATAACAGCTTTCTATAAATATTAAAGTGATAGGCAGGTGCAATTTGGTTAACTCAGCAGATCTGCAATGAGCCTTCTCCTACATAGAGTAGTGGTTGAGAACATACATGCCGGGGTCAGATTCTCCCTTGCAGCACTTTCTAGTCCTACAATTTGAGGTATGTTTTGAAATCTGCTGTTTCAATTTTCTCATATCTGCAATGGAAATGATCATAATATCTACCCTCCAGAATTGATAAAAAGATTAAAATTATTGTCTATAAAGGCCTAAGTCTGTGTCAGCTTCATAGCAAACCCATATTAAATATCACCCATTACTGATGGTGATAAAAGCAATTTAAATAGCATATCAGCTATATAGCCTATATGTTATTAGGAAATGAAATAAGTAAAAATAGGGAAGTATTTTTTTGAAGAAGTAAAAAGTGTTGATGTAATTTCAATGGATGAAAGCTTAAGAACCCAGATCACATCCTCATATAAAGATGCTTATCAGAATCAAAATTATCCCCAAATTGGGAAATCATGTGTTTCATCTTAGTGAATATTTTGTGGGAGAGCAATGGTTCTCAACCATGATGGCACATTAAAATGATGTGGGGATATAGTAAAAAATAGACTTACTAAATAAGATCATCTAGACCTGACAACCGTGCACATCTATTGTAACGTACAATCCGAGAAGCAATGTTGCTGATCTAATTCCTGCACTGACGGTGGGTTTGGACCAGCTTTTCATTAATCTTCCTATGATAGGATAATAAATATGATTTTAGTATTATTGGTCATGATGGCAATGATTTTTTTCAACCTCTTTACCTTACTCTTCACTCTCCTGTTTATATGGATGTTAGAATAATTCTAGAACTATCCTTTGCTTGAAGAGATAGAGAATTATGGCAAAAACATATTGCTTTAACCTTAGGTTTTCAGCCATACCCACTTAAACCCAACAATTTAAAAGGTTGATTTGTTTTATTAGACTCCTGACTGTGAATGAGTTTTGTAGGACATGATAATTTTCTGAAATAATTACTTACAGAATAAGTTCCTCCAATTTATTTTTAAATTAAGAAACTTAGAATCACGGCATTCAGAGTATACACCCTGATTGATTACTGAAATGTGCTATATGCATTGCCTAAGATCTAATCAGCATATTGTTGAGAAAGATTTCATACATATTTTAAATTTTCATATTTTTGCTGCATTTCAGTGCCAGAAATTGTATTTTTCATTCAATGACTGTCCTATCAAACCTAATACATATTTGTAAATCTTAATTCAAACTCAATGGGTATGGATCCATACAAGCTTAAACTGCAATTTCGCACAACTGTAGTTTTAAATTACAAATCATGAATGCATTTAATGTGCTCTGCTGTCTGGAAAGTGGCTTAGAGAGCTACGTGAATAAAAGGTGGCACAAAACACCATAGGGCAAGGAGAAAACATTTACTCTCTTTTTGCTACTCACTAATAATTACTCTTATTTCTACTTTCCTATATTCTACATCAGGACGTCATCCTCTCCTAAAGATATGATTTATCATCTTCTGATATTTATGCTCCAAATCAAAGAATTTTACGAATATTCTAAATGTGTCTTGCTCTTAGGGAGACTGACCTCTGACAGACGCAGTTATAATATTCTATCATTAAAATTCTGTATCATCTTGGTAATGGTATTGCTTAGAGCTTACCAGCACATCAGCATAGAAGATCACCCATATATGTTTTTACTGAGAAAACATCACTTATTTCAGAAGGGCCACTCAACAGATTAAAAAAAGCATCTAGTGACCAGTTTATCCACAATTGACTCCATTTTTTCCCCCACTACCAATCCTCTAAAATTATCTGGCTCTCTTTTTCTCATCATTCATAGCAGAGTAACTTTTCTAAAGCATCGATTTATCGTGTCATCCCATCCTCAAGAACCTGCAAAGACTCCCCATTGCCTAACGAAGACAAAATAACTCCCTAAAATGCCTTTCAAAGTCTTGCACATTCTTTTTCTGAAGACAGTTCCTCCTCACTCATGCCATTCCTCTTCACACTGTCTCCTTGTATTTCTACTAGGTGTGTCCCCAGCCCTCTGAATTAGCTCATGATTTTCATTCTCAAGTGTACTTTGTTTCCTTCTCTATTTTATGAAAACTAGTCATGTTTTCATAAAACTGCCAACTAGTCATGTTTATCAGTGAAAACTTACTTGATCCCTTGTCAATAAGATCCTCTGCTTTTTCCTCATCACCCCCACTCATGTCACTTGCAGCTGCTGAATACTCCATTTTACTTGCCTTAGCTAATTTTATTTCCTTGTCCTCAATATTTTAAAGTTCTTAAAGATGAGGATCATGTTACATTTATCTTTTTATCTGTAGTAACTAGCACAATGTCATGTTCAAAAATAATGCTCAACACATGTAAAGAAAAAAAAATGAAACAAGAGATTTTTTTCCATTATGTCCTTCTGGAATGCTACAGTTTGCTTAAAACTGACATGCTAAATGAAAGTGTACTACTATATCATGCACAAGTATACTAATATATCGTCCATTCATGTGCAAGTGAAGATATTATACTGAGCATATTATATATAATTCTGCATATTATTGCATGATCTGTGGTCTTTCAAATACTCAGTAATCTCAGATTTCTAAGATCCTTCCAGGAAATATTAGAAAGATAATTGACTTTTATTTAATATAGTACTTTTTGAAAATGATGCTTGAAATATTTTCAAGCCTAGGTGTCTTGTTTTTATATGATTATTTCAATCAAATAAATATAACATTTAATTTTTATAGGCATGGACAATTCTGTCAAATTTAACAGAAAACGTTATTATGCAGTGGAAGAAAATGCTTGTTTACTCTTATTCTTTATCAGATTTGAACAGACATACATTAGAGAATTTATTCCATTCTACTTACAAAGAAACTGTTATAATTCTACCCTCTAAATATAGAAAATTGAAATAACGAAGAATCAAGAGAAGCACATAAACTTTGCTACAACAAATAAGAGAGTTGCTTCTTATAGTAAATATATGGATATTTGATTAGTAACCCAGATGTTTGAAATTTAATCCTGTTCCTTGTGAACAGTTTCAAATAACAAACATAATTTATTATTTTATTTATTTATTTATTTATTTTTCTTTTAATATAAATTGGTGAAAAGGGAGTAACCTTTCATGAGTTAAGGACTACGTACCAGGTTCTCTGCCCAGAAAACTATAAATACTATTCTTTCAAGGTTGATATTGTTTTAGATTTGTAGATAGGAGAAAAACAATTATAATTTCCTTCTTTCAACCTGTAAAATATTTTTAGGCCCTACTGTATAATCTGTTCCCTACAACAAGCCCAGAATACTG
The DNA here is from genome assembly GCF_017311325.1 of Ursus maritimus. NCBI lineage: Eukaryota > Metazoa > Chordata > Mammalia > Carnivora > Ursidae > Ursus > Ursus maritimus. Next base: position 38,630,808 of record NW_024423564.1, on the reverse strand, counting down.
CACAGAAATAAGAAAACCCTACAGCTGATGTGTGGAAGCAGAAGGTAAAGAATCAACAGAAGAATATGAAACAAAGCAAAAAATTATAAAGATGAGAAACCTCTGCAGAATGTAAATAGAAGACAGGATATACATATTTTTTTCTCCTTATTCTATCTTGAGTGTGATTCCTTCATATAAGAGCATAAAAAGATTTATAAATGTCAAATGTGTGTGGCCTAACTGTTTGGGGCTTGAATGCAGTCTTAGAGCTGCTCTGAACTCTATGGAGGTATAGTTCACAAACATCTATGTGTAGTTCTCCGGGCACAACAATTATCAGGAGTCTAAGAGTAAGAAAACTGCTGCAATGGCCTACCTAAAGGACATAAACTATATCCCTGAATGGACTCCTTAGTATTTAATAACTTATGGAATTTCTAAAGATTGCAGATAATGATCTCATTGGATCTTGAAACTGCTTCATCAAATGCAATAATTTTATGGGAAAATTGGTCTCTGAAAATAGCCTAGCCATAACATTGTCATTTAAATAGATAAATTGGTGTAAGGGCACACTAAAACACAACTTAAAGCAATGGGAGACATAAATACTAACTAGCATATAGACCACACTGCTATATGGCAATCAAAATAAAATACCTTTAAAACTGACATTGATACAACTGATTTAAATATATATTATTTGGCATAGGCAAATGCTGAGTTTGCCTATGTATTTAGTCCTAACTTATCAATATATGTCTACTTATATTTTTATCTATTCATAGAACATTTGACATAATAATATATAATTATTTTAAAACCTTAGCATAGCACAACAACAAAAATCCACATTTGTTCCACTATGAAAACATTGCTAAATTTCCATGAAATTACGTATTTTACCAAGAAAGACCCAACATATTTGAAAAATGCCTGGAAGGTTTCATGCTTATTTTCATTAACTAGAAATCACTTAGATTCTTAGTTGCAGTAATACAATCTAATCTAGCTGTTGTAAGCAAAAAAAGTCATTTTTGAAGGTGATCTCACAAAACGGAAACAAGCAGGAACAAAAGACAATCCCCCAGAAGTTCCTGCTAAACAGGTCGTCTGGTCAAGGTGCTGCCATGTGGCAACATGCTCCTTAAACTCCCTTTATCTTTGCATCACTCACTTGAGATTGAGTTGTAAAGTGGAAGAATCCAGGTGACTATGCTGAGGTCTCAAGCCTGTCCCTTAGCTGTCAAAGGATGAAACAGGGAGAATTTGTTCTTTCTGCTTCTATCACAGGAGGCAGATGACTGCCTTCCACAAAACTAGGCACGATGAGGATTCATCAAAGGAGGAAATTAGGGTCATACATNNCAGCAGGAAGGGCTGTTGGAAACATTTCCTTACTGTTGAGATGATGTAAAGACAAGGACAGTACTGGAGAAAGAAGGGATCCATGGGAGAGACGCAGAGGTGATAGGGAAGAGAATTCACATTTTAACCAAAATAGACATTAGCTCTATCTTAAAGGGAATGTTTCAGTGGGCAGGGAGAAAAAAAGTATAGCTGAGAAGTTAATTAAAGGAAGGCTGGTGTAAAGAATGGGTGATCTGGTACATATGTAAATAATTGAAAAGGTGAATCCTTACAAGAAAAGTTAGAGCAGGCTAAAACCAAAGGCAAAATTTTTATGAGTACATATACATGAGAATGTAAATGGGAAAGAGACAGTGGCTTACAGTGTACATTTTTACTGCTTTCAGTTTTAATGACACACAGTGTTAGAACACTGACAATTTCTAATGCCATCAAATTTTTTGAAGAATTGGCATACAGAATGATTTGTATTAGTATCAACAATATGACAGTATGCTGATTCTTGAGGTTTTAATATTTATAGTCTTTGTACTTGGCCTTCATTTCTCAGTGCTTCTATATTGCTTTGTTTATTCTCTATGATAAATCATTACATTACTTTTTAAAAATCATTACATTATTTTAGGGCTACTTAGTATGCCTCTTTTCTTTTTAAAGATTTTACTTATTTATTAGAGAGAGAGACAGAGAGAGAGAGAGAGAGCACAAGCAGGGGAGGGGCAGAGGGAGAAGGAGAAGCAGGCTCCCCACTGAGTAGGGAGCCAAACAGGGGGTTTGATCCCAGGATCCTGAGATCATGACCCAGGACCCCAAGATCATGACCTGAGCCAAAAGCGGATGCTTAACTGCCTGAGCCACCTAGGTGCCCAGTCTGCATCTTTTCTAGTGTGCAAATTCCTTGAGGGTGAAGAAGTAAATTTATGCAATTTGATATCATAGTATCTAGCACAGAGCCTAGGATTTAGATGGGTGTGCAATAGATATTAGATGCATTAATAAGATGTATATGGAAAGTGGCAAGAAGAATACTCTGAGTGCACTTGTTCATCAGTTCCTAGGCTCAAAAGTTTGACACATTCTAACGGAGATAATAATTTTCCAACAGGGGATGTTTACAAATAATCCAAAGCTATTTGTTTTTTGTTTGATCCTCTTAATTCAGTTCAACAGGTAATTATTGTGTCTCTTATATATAACGCAGTGCCAAGTACCAGAAATACACATATTAATTAAATGTTTTCCTTCCCTCAAGAAGCCTATGGTCTAATCTGGGTGAATCTTTATCACATCCCTGAGCTCCAAACCAGATGAACTGACACTGAATGTCTATAGACATAACATGGGAATCTGCTTTAAATAAGTCCACTAGGCTCAGTCAGTTAAACATCTGCCTTCAGCTTAGGTCATGATCCCAGGGTCCTGGGATCAAGCCCCGCATCAGGCTCCCTGCTCAATGGGGAATCTGCTTCTTCCTCCCCCACTCCCCCTGTTTGTGCTCTCTCTTTCCCTCTCTCTCTGTCAAATAAATGAATAAAATTTAAAAAAAATTAAATAAATAAGTCCATGCAATTTTTACGTATATTAAATTTTAAGAATCAGATTCTTGGTAGAAGGTAGACTAGGATTATGATGAAAACAATCAGCAATCTTCAAAAAGGGATGGGTGGGAAATGTCATTAGAGAAGAGAGCATACAAGGTGCATCCAGGGATTTTTATGAGTGTGTGGAGATTCTTAAATGTGTGTGAACAGAAATATTAAAAATGGTATACAATCTCTATGGGCAGGTAACCAAAGTCAAGCTGGTTTCTGAAGAATTTTACATAAATATATATCAGCTGGATTAACAGTGCAAAAACCAAGAAAAAGGAAAACTTTTTATAACTTTTCCCCCACGTCATCTGAAATTTGGATAATTCATCACCACTGCCATAATTTGCAATATGTATTCAGAAAAGCTCCTGTATCGAAATAAGAAAGGTGACACAGGTCTCTGTCATTGGGAATTGTCAGCAGGGGAGTTACATGCAGCAAAATCTGTCTTTTGTTTCTGTGTTAGAGAGAAAAGCAGATTGATACTAAATCAATTGTATTATTTCAAACAAGAAGGAGAAATAAAATCTTCACAACAGAACAGTCTACGATTAAAACACACTTATGTGAAACAGCAGGTTGATATCCAATTTTACTGGACATTAGTAATTTTTGTAAGACAGAACTAATTGTTGCTTTAAATGAATTTACCAATTAATGTCTGGTTGTGAATGTAAAACAGATGTAAATCTTAATATTCGATCCTCCATACGTTAAATGTCTTTAAAAATAAGAAAGCCCTTTTGTAATTATAAGTTGTGATTTTCAGGATAATTGCATGCTTTTCAAAAAACTGACCAAAATCTGCATCATTGAATGTATATAATTTAATATATATGTGCTTTTTATGGAGTATGACCAAGACATTATGATGCAGTAGAAAAAGTAAAAGCAAAAAAAGACATGGGCTTATGTGTGAAACTTGAACACCTATTTTTAAATTAAACAGATCTTCCTGTTTATTAGAAATACCTTAAGGTATTTCTAATAAAAAAAAAGGTAGTAAGATGAGCAAAGGATGGAGCACAGATGAAGATAAGCAGAGTAGACAACAAAGAAATAACAAGAAATAAATCCGGCTAAGACCCAGATTGAGATATTTCATGTGGACAAAGGTTTTATTAATTCTCTTTTAAAAGGAAGATTTGGAAACGAATACAAAATTCAGTGTATATTATGTATGATCCATAATAGCTCAGGAAGTAATTTTTAGTACTTATTATACTTGCAATTTTATTATGTATCTTAAGCTTCTCAATTATCTTAATTATCTATTATCTTATTATAAACTTGCAATTTTATTCTGTATCTTAAGCTTCTCAATTATTTATTTTTTTCTTTATAAAATCTAAGGTAAAACGTGTTCTAGGTATATTATTTTTTTAAAAAGATTTTATTTATTTGTTTGTTTATTTATTTATTTATTGAGGCGGGGGCCAGAGGGAGAGAGAAAGAGAGAATCTCAAGTGCTCAGCACGGAGCCCCTGGAGCAGGGCTCGATCCCATGAGCCTGAGGTCATGACCTGAGCTGAAATCAAGCGTCAGACGCTCAACTGACTGAGCCACCAGGTGCCCCTCTAGATATATTATTAAATAAATATCTAGACCAAGTGGACTTCAAGTTAGTATTCTGGTGAATACATTTGTGTTCAGATTGAGGAGTCTGTTACAAAATCGTGCTTTTGCAAACTATATTCCTTTCTCACAAAGACACTATAAACTGGAAATAGGGCTAATAAATGTAAAATATTTTTATAGAACAAGCATTGAAAAACATTCTCTTTACACAAAGTTATTCTCTCACGTTGTGTTTAATTTGCTTGCATCTTGCCCAGTGGAAGGTGGTTTAAGAAGCAACAAATGGATTTAAAGAGATAATCCCTGAAATGAGACCGGAGTTTGTAAATAAAAGTCACTGTAATCATTCTCAGATGAATGCTGAGCATTCAGCTAAGTGCATTTCTAGACATTTCACAGAAAACAGAAATAGTCTCTTTTCTTGGCTCCTCTAATACTTAACAGTTGATAGCTTTTTATAAAGTTAATGTCAATGTGATAATTTATTCAAGTATTAAGTGCTTAAAATAAATACATGTTGAAATATCCATAGGCCATGTTAAAGTTTCTTTGTATTATTTATAAAATTTGATAAGGAAACTGTTGAGATGTTACCAGTAATTAAAAGAAATGAGGAAGAAACTTCTAAGTCATCTGCCAACATGCTTCCCAATTTAAAAGAGGTAATTTTAAGCTAATAATTTTATAATCTATTCCCCAAGAGGTGTAGTCTTATTTTTAAATACATCTTTTAAATTCAAGGATAAGGGGAGGTATGTCTTTGATCACCCAGGACTTTATATAGATCATCAAATGGAGAAAGAGGAAGAGCAGGAAAAAGGGAAGTTTAACCCACGGGCTTAGAAGTCCACTTAGTGAATGGAGCTTTCATTTTTCTCTTCACTGTTCTGTTAGCTCATTTTCTATCAGCACAGGTGTGATGCGAGAACTCATCTAAATGTGTCTGCAATTCCCTGCACCTGTGCATCACCATCAGGCAAAAAACAAACAAACAAACAAACAAACAGACAGACAAACCCAAAAAACCTTCCCCACAGTTTTACTTGAAGATGTTGCAATTTATTCAGGCTTAATAGGGCAAAAGAGAAAAGCCTTCAGGACAGTCTGCTCCGAAAAATTTGACTTTTTCTTTTTTCACTTCAACAATTAATTTCTTCTGTTATTATAAAAGAAAAGGTGAAATTTTAGGACTCAGGGGTGCCCTTATTTAGCCATATAATGTCTGAGTTTATGGACAGGATAAAAACCAGCTACACTGACACAAAATACGTTGTTTCTCCAATCACAGTCCTGTCACTCCATTTCTGTGATACCCAGATGTGGAACAAAAATATTCTCAGTTGATGCTATGCAGGATGCTTCAGTTATACAGCGGTTGAGTAAATCTTATCATTATGCAAGAGAATAGAATTAGGGTAAAAGAACTTTGAGATTATGGTTGAGACACTATGACACTAGAATAGTGAAAAAGGTCATGAGAGACTGATTGACAATTGAAGTCTAAGACAAAATATTAATAACAAGGTTATTTCTCTAAATAATCATCATAAATAATATACTGTGATACTCCATTTTCTCTGGGAGAGGACTAAAAGTTCAAATCCATATTATCTTATACAGAAGATTGACAAACATTAAAAATGATTCCGAAACAATATTTACTGGATCATGGAATGATTAATTTTATAGAAGTTTTCTCAATTGTAGAATTCATTGTAACAAATTTTGCCTGTAGTAAGTAAAAGCCGTGGTTATACCATGGTTAAATTAGGGGTAAAATAAAAAATGATATATGGGACATGTCTCTTACTTATACTGAAAGCATATATTAAAGATGTCTTAATTGATCTATGACACCATTATGTCTGTGCAGCAGGCGGTGGTTTATAATAACACTGCTAGACCAGTAGTGTTAAAATTACATTACATATGTGTATATTACAAATACACACAGGGGCGCCTGCGTGGCTCAGTCAGTTAAGTGACCGACTCTTGACTTGGGCTCAGGTCATGATCTCAGGGTCGTGAGATCGACCCCCACATCAGGCTCCACACTTAGTGGAGAGTCAGCCTGAGATTTCTCTCCTTCTCCCTCTCCCTCTGCCCCTCCCCCCCAGTCATGCATTCTCTCTCTCTCAAATAAATAAAATAAATCTTTAAAAATTGCATATGGATATTCATTTACTATATATGTTACATGCACACATACATGATGCGTATAATATATAAACACTTTTGCATTTATATATATATTGTATATATATGTATGTGTGTATATATATATATATGCTCAGAAAAGCATAGTTATTTCTAGTACTTGTAGGAAGTCTTTCTTCATATTTCAACTCAATGATAGTTCTTCTCTGATACCTTTCTTGTCAAGATCTTTCATTTACTCTACCCAGAAGACTGTCCACCACCTTTTCAGCAGTCATACTACTACAAGTTCATGTGTTTAAATGATAGCAAAGATAGAATTCAGGTGTGCTTATTTATTTTCTTTCATGTATGTCTTTCTATATTAGATTGCAAATATCTCTACAGCATAAATCATATCCATTCATCCTTGTGACAATGTGCTTACCAAATGCTCAATAATTATTTATGGTTAACGACACTATTTATTAACCATTTAATAAGCATTTAGTTAAGTGCTAGGCACTAGGATTACAACAGTGAGAGAAACAGACTATGGCTTAAGTGCCACTAAAAAGTATAAGAATCTATGAAAGCAAAATACCTGATTCTGGTGGTCATTCAGGGAAGTCTTCCCTGAGGATATGAATTCTGAGTTACAAAATCAATTTTATGTAAAACTTAAGTAAAATGTGTGGGAACATGTCTAAAATTTTTTTATTTTATTTTTATTTATTTTTTATTTTTTTAAAGATTTTTTGACAGAGATAGAGACAGCCAGCGAGAGAGGGAACACCAGCAGGGGGAGTGGGAGAGGAAGAAGCAGGCTCATAGCAGAGGAGCCTGATGTGGGGCTCGATCCCATAATGCGGGACCACGCCCTGAGCCGAAGGCAGACGCTTAACCGCTGTGCCACCCAGGCGCCCCAACATGTCTAAAATTCTTAAGTGGGAAGAAACATGGCTCCCTTAAGGAACTTTGATATTAACACATTAAACATATTTTTTTTCAAAATCCTCCCTACAAAATAAGCATTATAGTGAATTAACTCTGCACAAAGCCTCTGTCCTATTTTGCTATATGAAAATCTGTATTAGTGTATCAATGCATGTACAAGGAGTTTCTCTTTGGCTTTCTAGTATTGTGCTATTTTGATCTCCAAAAGGTACATGTCGGCAGATTGTGGGTACATTCATTCATATCTGAGGAGCCAACTTTCTGACATTGTCTCAGTTCAGTATCAGGATATAACCTGAAGTTTCTTTCATAGGTCTTCTAATAGCATTCCTTCTGCTAACCTTGTATGGGGCTCTTCTTTCTTATGTCACCTCAGAGCAGCTATTTTGGAGTCCTGCTGTTATCCTTCCTTCCCACATGCCCAGCTCAGCACTCTGCAAGGCAGTAGGCATTGTTTAATATTGGTGGACTGGATACATTTCAGGAAATTATCTTGCCATTTGATCAAAAGAATGGTAAAGATGAGATTCAGGTGATTTAATTAAAGTCCTAAGATAACCTGAATAAACAAGTAATTCAATACCTGGCAGAGAGTAGACATTAAAATGAAGCCATTAATTTAATTGTTAAATAAAACAATAAAAAGTCTTATAAAATACAATCGTTCTGTAACTTTACCTGTAATTCTGAAATATCTTGATAGCAACTAGAACTGAGTGTCTAGTTCATGAATAACCAAAATATATGCTGTGATTCCCAACAATTGACCAGCACATGAATGTGTGCATAGTCATGAAATAAGTTCACTCAAAAATGATATGCTGACATCAACGTATACTTTTCTTTTTAATACTTTTGAAAAATTATAACTCATTATTTGTATCTTTTTCTTATCCACTTCTTCTAATCTATAAATGCCATGAAGGCAGAGTACATATCCCAGTCCTTAGGTCAGTGCAGGACAACAGTAATAATGATGATAATTGCCATTTATTGAGTCCTAAGTACTTCTCAGGCACTAGTCAAATACATCTTCATGTATTAACACACTGTCTCCTAATGTGCTATAAGGAGAAATAAGCACATTCCACCCTGTCTCTCCATTAAATGCAGCTATGAAACCTAGGCAGAATTCATTCTTTATGGACTCCGGGAAGTAAACAGTAGTAGGCCAACTAAGGAAGAAGACCAAAATTTCAGTTACAACTAAACTTATGGTGATTTTACCTTATTTTCCCCCTCTGCGTCCCTTGGCTTGGAATCAATGAAGCTCTAAATTCAGATATGGCCATTGGAGTGGACATAGAGTGTATTGGGAGAATCTATAGTCTTCGTACTATTAAAGAACTTGAATTCATACTTAAGAGCTCTCCTAAAAAAAGAAATTTACAGGCCAAATGTTTACTGATGAATTCTATGAAACATGTTAAAAAAATATACCATGGATTCTGTATAATCTCTTTCAGAAAATAGGAGGCAGCACCGCTCAACTTATTTTATGAGGCCAGCAAATCCCTGCTACCAAAATCACACAAAGACAATAAAAGAAAAAAAAAAAGACAATTACAGACCAATAAAAATATAGATTTAAAAACTTAAACAAAATATCAGAAAATTAAATCCAACAATATATAAAGTATATAACACACTATGACCAAGTGGGGTTTAGCCCTGGATACCAAGCCAATTAATATTCAAAAACTAAATGTAAATCATCTAACAGCATGAACATACTAAAATACTAAAGAAGGAAAAAAAAAACCATATAAGTTGATGGAGAGAAAATATTTGACAAAATCCAATATCTATAGATAATAAAAACTGGTAAGCTCAGTAAACTTGGAATAGAAGGGAGCTTCCTTATTTTAATAAAGAACATATACAAAAAGCCTTACATCTACAAAAAAAAAATCACACTTAACAGTAAAATTATCCCCAGAAAATTGGAAACAATGCAAGAATATTCAATTTCAACACTTCCATTTAATGCCATCATGTAGTCTTAGCCTGTGCAATAAGGAAAGAAAAGTAAATAAAAGGCATAAAATTTAGAAAATATACCCATGCACAGATGATTTGATATCCCAAGTAATTAAAAAAAAATACTCCTAGAACTAATAAGTACATTTCACAGGGTTTCAGGATACAAGTTCAACATACAATAATCAATTGTGCTTCTATATACTAGCAATGAACAACTGGAAACTGAAGTTAATAAATAATACCATTTATAATAGCCACAGAAATAAAATGCTTAGGTATAAGTCTAACAAAGGATGCCAGAATCTATATTCTGAAAAATACAAAACGAAACAAAACAAAACCTAATGAAATAAGGTTTTTAGAAGACCGAAATAAATTAAGATACATACTACGTTCATGAATTGGAAAACTCAAAATAGTAAATATGTCAAGTAAACCTATATTGATGTACAAATTTAATGCAATTCAGTTTAAAAAAAAAAAGAAAAACCTGCAAGATTTTTTGTGAATATGGGCAAACTTATCCTAAAATTTATATGAAAAAGCAAAGAATCTAGCATATCTACAATTTTTAAAATAACAACAACAACAAAAAATAAAATGGGAAGATTGCCATCACATGATTTTACAATGTATTACACTGCTGCCAGCGTGGTATTGGTAAAAGGAGGGTATATAGATCAGTAGAACAGAAAGCGAGTCCAGAAATAAACTCACACTAACATGGCCAACTGATTTTTAATGAAAGTGTCAGGAAAATTCAATAAGTAAAGGAATATCTTTTCAACAAATAATGTAGGGAGAACTGAAATTGAAATGAAAAATAATGAACCTCAACCTAATTCTCACAACCTATGAGATACTCAATCTAAATGAATTATAGATTAAAAAACAGTAAATATTAGTAGAAAACATAGGGGGAAAAGCTACACATGACACTATATGCATGATCCATTAAAGGAAATACTGATAAATGGTACTTCATCAAAATTAAATATTTTATTCTGAGAAAGACACTGTTACAAGAATGGAAAGACAAGCTATAGACTGAGAGAAAATGTTTATAAATTATATAATAAAAAATGGATCTGTATCTGCGTATATAAAGACCTCAAAATTCAACACTAATTGACAAACTAAACCTAAAGAGACAAAAGATCCAGAATATCCAACTCGATACTGAAGGAGAATAGCAAAGTTGGAGGATTGACACTATCTGATTTTGAGACATACTATAAAGCAATAGTAATCAAGACTGTAGTGTTGGTTAAAGAATGGACCCACAGATCAATGAAACAGAAGAGAGAGTGTATATAAATACAGATAATATTTGATAAAAGAGAAAATGAAATACAATAGAGAACAGATATTCTTTTTAACACAAAATGCTGGAACAACTGGATATCCACATGCAAAAAAAATATATAATAATCTAGACACAGACCTTACACCCTTTACAAGATTAATGTAAAATGTATCATACATAAATATAAAATGCAACCAAAATGCCCTTCAATAGATAAATGGATAAACAAATAAACTGTGGTTCATTCAGTCAATGAAATATTATTCAATACTAAAAAGAAATGAGTTGCCAAGCCATGAAAAGATACAGAGGAAACTTAAATGTATATTACTAATTAAATGAAGCCAATGTGAAAAGGGTACATTCTGTATGATTCCAGCTATATGACATTCTGGAAAAGGCAAAACCATGAAGTCAGTAAAAAGATTAGCAGTTTTCAGAGTTAGTGAAGAGGGAGAGAGGAATAGGTAAAACACAGGAGATTTTTAACACACTGAAAATATTTTGTATGATATCACAATGGTAGATACATGTCATTATATATTTGTCAAAAACCCAAAGAATATAGAACACCAAGAATGAACCCTAAGGTGTATTATGGACATTGGGTGATAATGCTATGTCTATATAGGCTCATTAATAATAGATATAACTTAATAAATGTACCATTGTGGTGGGGAGTACTGATAGTGGGAGAGGTGGTATGTGTGTGGGATATGTGGTATGTGGGAACTCTCTGTTCTTTCCACTCAATTTTTTCTGTGAATTTAAAACTGCTCTCAAAAATAAAGTTTATTAAAAGCAAAAACAAAAACAAAGTCAACAGTAAAAAAATAGAAAATAGAACAACCTAACTAAAAATGAGTAAAGGACTTGAACAGACACTTCACCAAAGGGAATATATGGATAATAAATAAGTGCATGAAAAATGTTCAATAACATTAGCCATTAGGTCAATACAAATGAAACCATGATAAGTTCATTCCTATACTTACTAGAATGGCAAAAAAGAAATGACAATACCAAATACCAATAAGAACAGAAAGCAACTCCCTCATACATTGTTGGTAGGAATGCAAAATGGCAAAGCCTCTCTAGAAAACAGCTTGGGAGTTCCAATAAATATACACATACTATAGGAACCATTAATCCCACTCTTAGATATATTTGCCCCGAAAAATGAAAACCTGTTTACAAAAAACCTGAGCAAGGACATTTATAGGATGACTACTGAAGATCACCTAAAGATGGAAGCAATAAAATGTCCTTCAATGAATAAATAAAAAAAGAATGGTACATCCAAGCAATGGAAAATGCTCATATATAAAAAAGAATGAACTATTGATGCACACAACTTGTATGAAACTCAAAGGCTGAATGCTAAATGAAAAGAAAAAGCTGGTCTCAATTATGTATTGTATCATTCTATTTGTATAGTGCCCTCAAAAGTTCGGGGTTATGAAAAAGATCAGTGGTTGTCAAGAGTTCATTGTGGGGGGAAGGTTTGAATACAAATGAGTAACAGCAAGTGTTTCTGGGTTATGGGACTGACCTATATTCTGTTCTTCATGGTTGTTGTACATGTACTAAAAATCCTAGAACAATAAACCAAAAGAAGTGTAATTTGCCATATGTTAGTTTAAAAAATAAAACAGAAGTATAAAATTTTGATGAAATTATTATCATCATTTCATGATATAGAAACTGAAATGCAGCGAAGTGAAGTAATTTTCCCAAGGACACAGAACTAGTAAGCATTCTGGGTCAGGAAACAATCTGTTATAGTCAGAGTCCATGACTTATACTCATGTTGTAGGAAAAAAATTTCATAAATTGTTGTTGAATTACTGCATCAGTCAATGAAGGAAGTGATGAATCAATCAAATGTCTAATAACTTTGGAATAGGTTGTCAGCATGTTCATCTAGCTGGCAGTAATCTTCTCAAGGACCTCAATTAAGTAAGTCAAAAGATCCAGGTCAAGCAAGACATATGGCCATTTCGAAAAATTCAAATCCTGATACAATAGCAATAATAGTACTAGTAAAAGTAGAAAAGGTTTGGAGATTCCCCAAACTTATTCTATGACTCCTACAGGCACCTGAAGCTCCCTTAAGCTCTGCCTGGGGGGATGTAGGAAGGTGCCACCAGAGCTCATACTTGTCAATCATTCCCAGTCAGTAGTCAATGAGACATGTGAATTAAAATATGGGAGTTGCACACAGATAGTTTTATGAGATATTGTTTTATATTAAAAAATATATATTCAAAAATATATGTATATATTTGTATATGTATATACACATATATCATGCTATATGATTTGTTCCAGATCATAAGAAAAATATTTTCAAAAGATTCCATAAATCTAGATTATTCTGAAAAAGTGATAGAGCATTAACATAATTAAAGTTCAAATTTTCTTTTGACTATAGATTTTTAATCTATGAGTGAAATAATGGGGAATCAAATTGAGTATATTAAAATTAATTTAATATTAGTAAATTTTTATGGATATCACCATATTTATTGGGTAAAATGTCAAAACAAATAGACGAATGCAACTGATACATATAAAAAGCTAATATAATAATTCTTTAAACTAATCCAAGCATTCACATAATTCTAATTTAAAACACTCTTTCAATGTTAGCACTAGAAAGATTTCCTATAGATGATTAAGAACATCTCAAAAATAACATACATCACACATTGCTCCATAAACTCTCCATTTTTGTTTTCAAATGCTTCAATCTCATTCCTGCCTTCATATTTGTTTCTAATTTCTGCATGACCTTTTTTACATCCAAGTTATAGCTCAAGTGTCAACTAATGATGAGCTGTTTTTTGTTTTTTGTTTTTTTTGGCTGCCACTATCAGAACTCTCGATTTGGCAAAATCTCATACTGTATCTTGATTGGTGACTGGGCTCCAATGCACACAATGGAAGGAAAGATGAAAGCAACAAATATTCCTTTTCTCTGCTCCCTGATAACCTGGGTATGAGCATTAAACTTAGATGGCAACTAAGACTTTGAGTCTGAAGAAGTTACATAAAGATGCAGGAATAATTAGAGATTATTTGCTGCTGTGCCAGTACTGTAGAGATGGAATCAAGCATTTGATGTTACCTATCAACAGCGCCTCTTAGCCATAGACAGTCTTGCAGTGGGACTTAAGCAGTGTCTTCTGCTTTCTTGTCTCTTTTCATCTTACCATTCTCCAATACTGGCTCTTCAGAATTCTCATTAATTCTGTTAGCTATCCAAATACATTCTTTTTTTCTGATAAAGTTCATCAAAGCTGGTTGTTGTTGCTGGGATCCTAGAATCTCAAAGATTCATCTCTCTTTAAAGAGGCATCCCTGACTATCCTATTGAAAGGATTCACCTCCCCATAACATTACCTAGAGGCTGCTTCCCCCTCCTCTTTCATTTCCTTCCAGATTTGTCTCTTTCTAGACTTATTTTATTTATATAATTGTGTATGGTCAGTTTTCCCCCAGCTATCAGCAGCATAGTCTCTCCAATTAAGCATCAACTTCAAGAGCAGAAAGTGTAAATGTTTTGTTATCATATATTACTAGTTTCCTACATGAGTGCCTAGCACATAACAAACTCTAAATGAATACTTACTGAAGGATGGTTAAGCAAGGGCTTTCCCTTTGGCCTATGAGCTTATACTATTAATAGCATTAATCAAAACTCTGTGATCCTTGAACAATAATAGATAGTTAAAGGAATAGAATAGAAAGCTAAAGGAACTACATAGATAACAATTTTACTTTCGATGAAAGACAAATTTCAATACTGGTGGCATGCTAAACTATACTTTTGGGAAAAAAATTAATTATATTACACCCAAGAGTACATAAAACTAAAATCATAAACAGAAAGAAACAGACTGATATCCAACTGATCTCAGGGAAACCAAGTGCTTTCCAAAAGCAAAAGGATAAGAAAAAATATGAATTGACTGGCAGATTTGACTAGCAAAAAAGAAAAGACACTGTATATAAAAAATACAAAAATTAAGGATATTGAAAATTTGGTAACATAGTTGCAGAATATTTGATAGTAAAATAAAAGCAAGGATAGTATCATATGCTTGCAAAATTCATAGCAAATAGGTTAATGAAATAATTTAGTAAGAGTCAATGCATTAAGACATAAAAGAAATTGATTACAGATAAATAGAACATACCTATTCCAGTTACCAAGGAGCTAAATAAGGTATGTGTCATATTTAGCAAAGTTAGAAAATTATGACATTAAATTTAACCATACCAACAGCTTTTTGTATGAATCAAAGATTTTTTTTAAATACTGACATCTCTGGGGCACCTGCCTAACTCAGTCGGTAAAGGGTGTGACTCTTAATCTCAGAGTTGTAGGTTCGAGCCCCATGTTGAGTGTAGAGATTACTTAAAAAAATAAAATCTTAAAATACTGACATCTCCATGTTCGTACCAGGCATTATCAGTTCCCTTTTCTGAATAGAAACATAAGAAATAGGAAGATGGGTAGGAGAAGGAAGGGAAGAATGAAGGGGGGATAAACAGAAGGGGGAATGAACAACGAGATACTGTGGACTCTGGGAAACAAACTGAGGGCCTCAGAGGGGAGGGGGGTGGGGGATTGGGATAGGCCAGTGATGGGTATTAAGGAGGGCACATATTGATTGCATGGTGCACTGGGTGTTACACGCAAATAATGAATCATGGAACATTGCATCAAAAACTAGGGATATACTGTATGGTGACTAATATAACAAAATAAAAATTATAAAAAAAAAGAAACTTGAAAAAAAAAGTAAAACCAATATGTTTTTTTAAAGATTTAATTTATTTATTTGACAGAGAGACAGCCAGCGAGAGAGGGAACATAAGCAGGGGGAGTGGGAGAGGAAGAATCAGGCTCCCAGCGGAGCAGGGACCCTGGGATCATGCCCTGAGCCGAAGGCAGACATTTAATGACTGAGCCACCCAGGTGCCCCAAAACCAGTATTTTTGAACAACTTTTGACTACTAGTTATTACCATTGTTATTATAATAATTTATTTATAAGGAAATAATCATAGTTATATGCAAGATTTTTATACAATTTACCATTTTGTATCTTTATACTAGTGAAAAGTAAAATACATGTTGATATAAAGAAATAACTAAGATATTTTCATAAAAGAACTATGAAATCACTAAAATGTCACACACTTTAAACACTATTCCATTCTGATGGGAAATATTACTTGATATATTATTAAGAGCAAAATATAATTTAAAGAAAATACATATCAAAATTAAAAATAAAAATAAATAGCTGTATTATATAGGTAAGAATAGAAAGATATTGATAGATGATTGATAGATGAAATAAAATTATAGTAAGAATGTTGGAGAACAATAATGAATTCATGAGAGAAATGGAATCTTAGGAAACGTATACTAAAAATTAATCTGGTATATTAAACTGTGCTTAAATATGGATACTGATTTTTTTTGTTATTTTTTTACATTTTCTACTTGATGTTTATTTTCTACTTGATGTGTATTTTCTACTTTCTCTTCAATGAATAAATATTATTCTTTAGTGAAAAAATAAATTGACAACATAAAAAACAAAAATGGGGTAACACAGGGCAATTAAATATATACTAGTTGATAGTATGCGAATGAATACTTTTCTTGGAAGGATGTTCAAGGAATAAATGTGATTATCTGCGAAGGTGGACTGAAGGGTGGTGAGGGTGGAAGCTGCAAAGCAGAATTTTCCAACCTGTTTCCCTATTCTCTCCTCTTTGAAATTAAAAAAAAATATATGTACAGAGGTTATTCTATCAGTGATATGCAAATTCCTGTTCTGATAGATTTTAAATATTATAAAAGATAATAATTAAAACAAAAAGAAAAGAAATAAACAGATGGCCTACGTTCTTGCTCCTTAGGTGGTCTGAATTGTGTAAATATGCTGTGATTTACCCATTTTGAAAACTCATGTCAATTGAGTGTAGATTTTTTTTTTTAAGATTTTATTTATTTATTCGACAGAGAGAGAGACAGCCAGTGAGAGAGGGTACACAAGCAGGGGGGGTGGGAGAGGAAGAAGCAGGCTCATAGCGGAGGAGCCTGATGTGGGGCTCGATCCCACAACGCCGGGATCACGCCCTGAGCCGAAGGCAGACACTTAACCGTTGTGCCACCCAGGTGCCCCCAATTGCGTGTAGATTAAGATGACTCATAACTTATTCAATTAACTCCCAATTCCCACACATTCTTCAATCAGATGCTAAAATGACTAACTCTTAATTTGATTCTTTACCCAGTACATTCTTAATTTTTGTATTCTTAAAAATAATTACCAAACACTACAAAAAATTGATGCAGGGATAGTTTCTAACTGGACAAAACATGGAATTAATCCGTCTACTACCTCTTCAACCCACTGTGGTCTCCAGAGATTTAGTCTGGTTCACATGGTGGCAAGGGTGGAGGCAGCCTTCTCAAAGATGAATATACCAAAGCAGAAGGAAAACTTTTTTTTTTTAATAGTTATCCCAAGAATAATATCAACAATTACCACTAATTGGACAAGATATTATAGTGATATAATTCAATGACAGTTTCAATCTGTGTTAACTACATTAAAGAGTTGGCTTCATTCACCATCTTTTATCTTGCTTTCTAATCTCTTTTTCTTCCTCTTCCACTTCCTTCCTTATCTCCTTGTTTTTCCCTCCATTTTTTCCTTCCTTTACCTTTCTCCTCCTCTCCCTCTATCTTATTCCACCTCCTCTTCTTTTTTCTCTATCTTCAGTGTTGTCCATGGCTCTTCTTATCATGATACACAAAAACTGTTACATCTTGAAAATAGCTTTTGTTGTTAATACTGTTTGTTAAATTAGGGTGATAATATTAAATAAAGACTTGCTGAGAGGCCCGATTTAATTACATTGAATTATGTTATCAATGTTCTCTTTTTGTAATTTATTAGGTACATAAATTATACATACATAAAAAAGGGGGAAAGAAAATCCCTTTCTAATGACAAAATGCCAAAAAAATATTGATGAAATATAAATTTTGAAAATCATAAATGGAAGCTAAAACTGGTAAGTGAATGTTTGATTAGAAACAGATTACACCGGGGGTGCCTGGGTGGCTCAGTTGTTAAGCATCTGCCTTCGGCTCAGGGCGTGATCCCAGCGTTCTGGGATCACGCCCCACATCAGGCTCCTCTGCTGGAAGCCTGCCTCTTCCTCTCCCACTCCCCCTGCTTGTGTTTCCTCTCTCGCTGGCTGTCTCTATCTCTGTCAAATAAATAAACAAAATCTTAAAAAAAAAAAAAAAAGAAAAGAAAGAAACAGATTACACCACCTCCAAGTATTTTCTCATAAATTACTTATTAATTACAAAAAAAAAGTGATAATTCTATAGTGGAGAAACCTAGCTATTGCCACCTTAATCAAGTGATCAAAATTATCATCACCAACACTGATAGAAATCACCATCCTGTCACCCCTGATACAATGCTCTAAGAAAGACATCCCACTCTGTAGTATTCCTGCCAAAAATATATAACCTGAATTTATTCATTAGAAAACACTGCATAAACCTCAAGTGTGAGCATTGTATAGAATAAATGGTCTGCACTGTTTTTAAAAAGTCAAGATCAAAGAAGATAAAGAAGGACTGAAGAATTGTTTCAGAAACAGAAAATAATAAATTAGATACAAAAATTACATGCATTGCTTGATCCTAGATTGGATCCCAGAAATAAAAATATCTGTAAAAGGACATCTATTAAAGCAACTGATAAAACGAATATGGACTGTGAGTTAGATAACCAAATTTTATCAATGTTAAATTTTCTGATTGTGATCCTTGTTCTGTGGTACGTAAAATTATGGACAATTTATAGCCATATTTTTTACTATTCTTAACAATGTTTGTATGTTTGATATTACAATAAAATTATCACAAAAAAATTCATAGCCTTGTTTTTCTAAGGAAAATGATGGCTTACCTTTAAAATTATTGCTTTCTACTACCAGAAAATTTTTGTTTATAGATAGTGGATATCTTAAATAGATATTATCTTTAAAAACAATCACAATAAAAAAATAAATAAATAGCCTTATTTTTCTGTTAATCCTAAAAATTTAGTTGAGGTCCTTAACAAACCAAGTCTCAGTAAATAACACAATTTAATGATTATGATATCATCTTTTCCCAAATGAATTTCCTAACAAAAACGATATGCCATTTTAGTAATCAATTTTAAATTCAGACAGAATGTTCTAGCACTGTAACTTCTCTAATTTGATTTAAAAAAATAAATATATTCATAAAATCAAACTCATAACAGTTCTTGTAGTTTGTAGGAATTTAAAATAAGAATTGCATTCTTTATTTATATAAATTTCCTTGATTATTATAATTGGAATTTCTTTTCTTTAAGAAAATAGGTTAGGATTTCAGGAGATACACATTTTAAAAGCATTTGTATAGTTTAAATGAAAAGAGGATTCTTTTTCTTTTACCTAGAATGTAAGAAAGTGTGTTTATACTTTTTGATTCCAAAGTTTGAAGCTAAAATGAAAATCAAAATTTTGTGGGTGATCTTGAGATATAAAAAGCCATCACTTTCTAATTTAAGCACTAAGAGGAGTCTCATTTTCCTGGAGGTAGCCAAAGTTATTTAAGGCTTTTTATACTCATCGCTGAAGCCAAAGGAGTGCCTCCATGTGAAGGAAAATGGGTAAGAAAAGGTGTTCCACGAAAGAAACAGCAAAAATAGATTTAGTCCACAGAGAAAGCTGTGGGCAAAGGCCCAGTGTTAAATAGAATAAAATGGATTTCCATGAGACGTTTTGGAAGAGAAAATCAAACTTATTATTTTTTTTCTTCATGTCACTAGCTACTAGACTTAAGGCCTGCATATTATTTTAACTACTGCATTAACACTCTTTTACATAGCCTTTTCTAACTAATCAAAACAAACAAACAAACAACAAATGAAGTTATATGGGATAGGTTTTTAAATCAGGGCCAGCTTCACATATCTCCAATTTCTGCAGTGGCAAAAGACACTGCACTTTGGACCAATGCTTGATTTAATACTGCAATCTCACTGTTTAGAACTTCTTAATATTTTCTGAAAAACGGGCACTGCATTTTCCTTTTGCACTGTGATGCACAAATTATGTCGCTCGTCCTAACTTTTATCCTTTTGTCCCTTATATCATCAACTGCGCCTTGTATTTTCAGTCTTACTCCTGTGAACAGATATTTAGTTTATTATCAGATAGGTACTTTGTCTACATTAAATTGTAATGAGACAGTTTTTCACCTTTAACTTTATAAACTTGGCACTTAGCATTTAAAAATTGATTTTCTCTTTAGATTTTTGTGTTGACTTGCTCATTTCTTCTAACTTTTTGTCTTCTCAGGGCAGGGAATTAGCTTCCTGGTAGAATAAAGAAAATAAAGAAAAAAAAAATCTGAGAACGAAGAAAAAAGAATAATCAAATGCAAACCTGACAGTGGAGGCACTGGTTTTAAAGAAGAATGCATATTGGAGAGAGAAAAGCAAAGATCATGGAATATTCACCCCCAGAACTACAAACCAATAAAATATTACTGAAGCAACCTAACCCTTTATAGCACTTCAGATATTTGGAGATGAACTGGGTTGTAAGGATACAGAATATTGGAGAGAACTACAAATGATTCCCTCACTCTCGGAGTAAAAACTTTTTAATTCTTTCAAGATGGTACACATGCTCGTATGGAGATGCTCATAAGGACTGAATTCAGTCATTGAGTTACTCTGAGGTACTGGTGACATCATTGATCTTAGTCTAGCTCCCAAT
Organism: Ursus maritimus; assembly: GCF_017311325.1. Classification (NCBI taxonomy): domain Eukaryota; kingdom Metazoa; phylum Chordata; class Mammalia; order Carnivora; family Ursidae; genus Ursus; species Ursus maritimus. Next base: position 38,610,034 of record NW_024423564.1, on the reverse strand, counting down.
ATTAGACATAGGTCTAGAAGTGTGCATCATGTCTTTATCATCTCTGCCTATTTTTAATATAGATTTCCCACATCGTTAGAGATTACTATTGTCAAAGAGGATATTACATTTTTATGTAACTTGAAAATCATTATATGTAAGGCAAAATTATCAGGGAAAGGTGGCTCAGTCAATAGTATTCAATAAAAGCAAGCATATTAGTCTTTGCTGTAATACAAAGTAAAATGGAAACAAATAAATGGACACGTGTAGTAAATTCTCAAGATGCAATTTTTGTGTGATTGTCTGCATTACGTTTGCATATATTTGTATATATGTAATTGTATGTATATTTGTAATTGCTTTTTTATTGTCAAAGAAACCTCCAAATAGTTTACATGTTATGGAGTAAGATAGAAGAGCTCTAACAATGCAGTTAATTTCAGACTACAAACAGAAAATGTGGATTTCTTTGGAGTTTAAACTTTACAAATATATTATTTTATGGAATATTTTTATAAAATAATAAATTTGCTTAAAAGGTTCATAGAACTATTAGGATTAAAAGATTTAGATTTCTTTTTTTTTAAGATTTTTTATTTTATTTATTAGACAGAGAGAGAGAGACAGTCAGCGAGAGAGGGAACACAAGCAGGGGGAGTGGGAGAGGAAGAAGCAGGCTCCCAGCGGAGCAAGGACCCTGGGATCATGCCCTGAGCCGAAGGTAGACACTTAATGACTGAGCCACCCAGGCGCCCCAAGATTTAGATTTCTTAAATTGAATAAGAATTCTATTATGTCAAAGAGTTTTAGCAGAGGGTTGAGTTTGTACCTCTTGCACAATCACAAGTAGTTTGCTCTTGTAGGAAAATAGGAGTCGAGGAAGATCACTTTCTAAAGAGACAAGCATTTTGTATCCTCTTTAACTGATTAAAAATACTACTTAGGAGATTGTTTAAAAATAAATAAACAGGAAAGACAGAGTTATCTGTGTATCTCCTTTCTAGACTTCCTGATACTTAACCATCAAGACCTTTTGAGTGCTTAAAAATATTCCTTGGTTATAATACTTGCTATCTAGGTACAATAAATTAGAGAAAGACAAATACCATATGACTTCATTCATATGTGGACTTTAAGAAGCAAAACAAATGAACATAGTGGGGAAAAAAAAGAGAGGAAAGCCAAGAAACAGATTCTTTTTTTTTTTTTTTTAAGATTTTACTTATTTACTTGAAAGAGAGAATGCACAGGTGGAGGGGCAGAGGGAGAGTCTTAAGCAGACTCCATGCTGAGTGTGGAGCCTGATGTGGGGCTCGATCTTATGACCCTGAGATCAGGGCCCAAGCTGAAACCAAGAGTCAGACCCCTAACCAACTGTGCCACCAAGGCACCCTTGGAAACAGACTTTTGCTATAAAGAACAAACTGATGGTTAGCAGAGGGGAGGTGGGTGGGGGAATGGGTTAAATAGGTGATGGGGATTAAGGAGGACACTTTGTGATAAGCACTGGGTGTTTGTGTAAGTGATGAATCACTAAATTCTACACCTGAAACTAATATTACATTGTATGTGAACAACTAGAATTTAAATAAAACCTTGGAAGAAAAAAAATAAAGTACAATTGCAAGGCAGAATATATATTTATATTGCTTCATTCTGCATTTTGCAACACTGAGCTTGGATCACTGTTTATTTTCATTTTCCATTTGCTATTTCAATGTTATGCATACCTTCCACTCACCCAACATAGAAGCTGATATCTAAGGGCAAGCAGGCAGCCAGGTTAAATCTATTAGTGAAAACAATTTTAATATATAGATATATCTATTTTATTATTCATGTAACTATTTTTAATGAACAAAATACAGAATATTTCACTGATAACAAGAGGCATGCATGCTCTTTTTTCAATTTATGTCACTAGCATGATAAAAAAATAAAAAAAATATGAATCAATTCCTCCAGCCTAGAAACCTGATTTGTCACATTTCACATAAAAAAAGTAATACCCTACAAGGCCCACTCACCTCTAGCCTTAATGGTGATATCATTTCCCAGCATAGCTGTGCAATCTTCCAAGAAAAATAATAAGTATTAGCCCCCAAAAGCATATATGCATTCAGTCACATATAAGTTATTCACTGTGTAGTTTACATGATCAGGCAGCTTGTAAAAAAGAGTTAACATACTTGTCATGTGTAATTATATAGGAGAGCATGAAGTCAAGAAAACTTCAAACTCTCTTTAGGATATCAACATCACCAAAACAATGATGTAGAGGAAGTCTTTCACAGCCAGACATTGCCCCATCAATCAGCTTGCAGTCAGGAGAAAAATTGACTTTGTCATGATATGGTTCTTAAAGAAAAAGTAATAAATTCTATACAAATGGCAAGCTGGCAGTGTGGCTAATTTATTCATTATCCACCCTAGAAAAATAATTAAGTCATGCTTTCTTTCCTGGTGCTTCATTACGCTTTAGTGTGCCCTACCCCCTTCCTCATCTTTTTTTTTTTTTTTTTTTTGAGCTGTCAGTGAGAACGCTTATTAAAATAAATTAGCTGCAAAACTTTTAACTCTGTCTTAAAGAAAAAACTAATCCACTTCTCTAGTGGAAGTAACATTGATTAAATAAACCCAGTTCCATGCAGAGCAGATTAATTCCTTTAGCCACAGTTTCCAACCTTAAATGATGTTGTATCTGTATTAGTTTGAACAGTGTGTAATAAGCTGTAAATTTATAATTGGTATTAACCTCCTTTAGTGTGTCTTTCTTTGTCTCTTATGGCTGAAATTCCTGATTTTAAAAAAATGGGTAAATAAGAATGCTTAAAATGTGTATATTCATTCAGTGGAACAGTCATGTATGATATACATTCATTTAATGAGTTTATTTTCTTACACAACCTACACTGATTAATCCCATCGTGGAAGAATTTCAGATATTTGTGAGACTCCATGCTGTGATCCCTATTTAAATCAAACTTTCTCAGAAAATCTAATAGGTAACATTACAAAATTTGGACAAAATGATAATGGCTTTTTCCTTTTGAAACGTGATTTTTTAGTTGTCTGTATCGATTGCATCAATATCTACCAAAATGTATTTCCATTTTCTCATAATTTAAAAAAGGCAATATGGTGGCTTATTTGCATTTATGTCTGCCCATGATCCCTTCTGTACGTGCATACCGTTCTCCATAGGAGATAAAATTTATTGTTCCACTCTTTCAATTTGGGTTTTCCCTGTAATTCTCTTGTATCAGTAGAATGCAATGGAAGTGGCACTACATAATTTCCAGACCAAAGAAGTTTCTGTTTTTACCTTCCTGGGATCTAGCCTCCATATAAAGAAGGTTGGGCTAGACTCCTAAATGAGTTAGTCCCAGTCTAGACGTTTACACATGGAACTCTTTAGCCATGCTATTCACTACAGGTGAGGGTGAAGCTCACCTATGGGTGAAGCCATTCTGCATCATTAGCCCCAGCTGAGTACCTAAGTGAAGGAAGTTGTGTATTTGATCTCAACCAATATGATGTGGAACAAAGGAGCTGAGTAGGCAACCTACGGAGTAACACCTAATGTACCTCTATACAGCTGCTAATCTGGGGGATGGTTTGTAAAGAAGCAATAGATAACTGATAATGGTGATTTCTTGTTTAAAATATGAAAAACAGGAAGGAAATACATCTTTTTGCCATCACTAACACTCTACAGTTAAACTGTATGTAAGATTTCAACTTTCCAGAATTATTCATTCTCTCTCTCCTCTAAACTCCCATTTTGGATATTGACTCCATATCTATCCTTAAATAATTTCACTAATCAGTTTCATTATCAAATTAATAGCAAGATTTCAGACATTGGGGCGCCTGAGTGGCTTAGTCGGTAAAGAGTCTGACTCTTGATTTTGGTTCAGGTTATGACCTCAGGGTGCTGGGATTGAGCCCATGTCAAGCTTGGCGCTCAGTGCAGAGTCCACTTGGGATTCTCTCCCTCTCCCTCTCTTTCTGCCCCTCCCCCAGCTGGTGCTCTCTATCTCTCTCTAAAATAAATAAATAAAATCTTAAAAAAAAAAGGTTGCAGACATTAACAATTTCTGAATATACAAATATTATGGGTTATAGTTCTAATTTTCATTGAATTAGGCCCAAAGGGATATTCTGAAGAGAAAACGTGTTTCACAGTAAGGAGTATTTGGCAATGGAAAATTACATGTGTTCATTTGTGAAGAGATAAAAGTAGTTCAAAGTTGTATATTTAAAAGATGCACAAACCATCCTTTACTCTGACCTCCAGAGTGATGCATATAATTTGCAATTGAACCATTGTACCTCTGTGTTTCGAGCTGTTTAATAACTCACTATGTATTTGTGATAATGCTGCTCTCCACAGTGTGACCTGCATGGGCCTCTTAATCTCTCCTGTACACGTTCCTCTAGCATCATCTGTTTCTGCTTCCTATTTTATATTCCATCAATTCTGATGGCTCTAGGTAGCCTACCTAGACATATGAATGCTGCTCCTCTGCTTTTGTTAATTTGCTCTATTTGGAATGCTTCTTCTTTCTTTCTTTAGCTGCCTAACTTACTAATGCCTAACTTACTAACTAAGACTCAGTTCAGGCATTGCCTCTTCCCTGCAGCTTCCGTGACACCCATAAGCCCCAGTCTGGCCCTCCTCTTAGATATGGGCAGCATGCAGTGCACACCTTTACCACAGCACTCATCATAGAGTGTTCAAATTATGTGCTCACTTACTATTCTCTCTTTTTTGTAGGAGAAAAAATAAATGGCACAATACATGAAAATTCAGGATAAGGTGGTTCTATATAACCAGCGACAGAAGTCAGGTAAAACATTTCCCTAAAACATTTGTTATCTGATATGTATAGTAACTTTTAACTTTTCTGTGAAATTTTAAGTAATGTAACTAGAGTGTAAATGCCATAACTTTGGCAAATTTCAATCCTTGCCAGTTTACTAATGGCTCATTTTGAATGTTGATATAGTTATTTAGAAAAATAAAGGTGCTTTTCTATTTTTCAAGATCATGGGTTGGGATCAATGTGATGTTTGACTTCTCAGTTTACAACTATAATGAATTACTGAGATTTGTTCATTGGGAATGAGAGACTGTTGAAAATCTGATTCTTAAAGATCCAATTATTGATCTTTACTATCCAAAATCCCTATTACTGGGATTTGGTTCTACATTTAAGATATGTCTATAAGGGAGTGGGAGATAATTATATAAACACATGGACATCAGTTATTTAGCAGTTTTAATACTACTGTCTGGTCAATCATAGTATACACTTTGCTGACACCAAAATCAAAAGATTATGTCAGCTGTGACTTCATCATTTTACAGAGCAATTTCAGCTCTGAAGTTCTGATCTAAAATGACAAACTGATGGGGTGCCTGGGTTGGTTCAGTTGGTTAAGCATCTGTCTTCGGCTCAGGTTGTGTCCCAGCATCCTGGGATCAAGCCCTGCATCAGGCTCCCTGCTTAGGAGGGAGCCTGCTTCTCCCTCTCCCTCTCCCCCTGATTCTGCTCTGTCTGTCTCTCTCTCTGTCAAATAAATGAAAATCTTTTTTAAAAAATGACAAACTGAACCCATATATTCAGTTTTGTTTAGTCTGAAACCCCAAAAACACTATTGTCAAAGGATCTAATTAAAATGTGAGTGTGTGTGTGTGTGTGTGTGTGTGTGTGTGTATCACAAGGATGAAGAGGATAGGAAAGGATATCATGGCAAAATTTTTAAATTCTACAAAACAGATGGTTCAATGGTAACTGACTTCATACAACCCAGAAAGTTAAATCCCCATCCAGCACAAGAGAATATTGAAAAAGAACCTAAGTGACAGAGTAAAATCCTCAAAAAGCTTCAGAACTCACATGCCATATACCCATGGCAACAGGAGTGGAGTGGAAAGTGTTAAAACAAAGACTGGCTAAGTACTGCTTAGAAAATGTTTAGGGCTCTGCATGCCTTTCCCACCATCATGGCACTAGGCCACTTCCCCATTCCTTTCTCTCCCACACTTCTAGGGTGGATCTTTATCCTTGGAGGTGTAAAATAAAGGGTCTCTTCTGGGAAACACTGAACACAGATTATTTTCTGTCATTACTTTGTCTTTACCATGGGTTGATTAAACTTTCGCTCTCTTCCATGATCTTCTGTGTTGGGTAACCTGAAGAGAGCTCCAGAGAAATTTTTGTTTTGGCTTCTCCTGAGAGCTAGATATGGCTCATGGGGATGTTAGGGGTAGAAAACAGAAGTTGGCTGACTCCCACTGTGCTACTGGACATCCAGTTCATGGCCCACACTTTAGCCCGGCCACATGTCCCAATTAGGATGAGCCTTATGTCTCAAATAACTCATGCTTTTCCCACTGAATTATGCAGAAACGACCCCTATAAGCTTTCAGAACCTTTGGAATGTGTGCCAGGGACTCCATTCAACTCATGTTTGCTGGGAGCCTTCAATCTATATCAACATTAAACTTTCTTTGAATAGGGAGGTACATGTTCGGTACTTAGTTTTACAAAACTAAACAACATGTAGTTGGAAGTATACTTGCATGATATATAGACCTTAAAAGAAAGTCAGGGAGAATGATTAACATAAAAAGATAGGAGAAATGTATTCAAGAGAATAGAGGAATGCTAATAAGCTAACTGTTTTCTACTTTTTAAAATCTCGATTGTAAAGATACAAACATTTATTATTATTATTATTATTATTTAAACTATATATAAGTGGTATGTACTCTTCTGCATGATAGAGTCTGCAATAAAAGCATAGTTCCAATTTCTTATGAATCAAAAATACATATTTCTTGAACATTATGTCTAAGCATTATATTATTAATAAACTAGATTATGTTTTCATAAAAGATTAAAACATTAATGAAACATTAAATTGCTAACACTGGGATCTGAATTTTATAATAAAAATATAATAACACATTTTTTCTCTCATGTTTTTCTCCTTGTGAAGGTGATTATAGGCTTTCTTTTAAGAGTTTATAGTTTGGGGGTGCCTAGGTGGCTCAGTAGGTTAAGTGTCTGCCTTCAGCTCAGGTCATGATCTCATGGGTCATGAGATCTAGCCCTGTACTGGGCAGGGAGTTTGCTTCTCCCTCTCCCTCTGCCTCTCCCACCTGCTCATGTGTTCTCTCTCTCTCTCTCTCTCAAATAAATAAAATCTTAAAAAAATAAGTTTATAGTTTGTCAGGAGTTACAGAATAAACCATTCTGAATGCCATGCAAATGCCTGTTTAGAAAGTGTAACTATAAATAGTTTTGTAAATCAAAACTTATTTGTCTCTAGAAATAGTTTTATAAAAGGAAGTTGATTTTTTAAAATGCTTATTTTGATGTAGAATTTGTCAAAATAAACTTAATCTCATAATAGTTTTACACTTACAGAAAATCTATAAAGATAGCACAGAGAATTCCCATATATTCACACCCAATTTATCCTGTTACTAACATCTTACTTTAGTATGGTATATTTGTCATAGTTAATGAACCATTACTGCTATATTACTATAAATTAATAAACATATTCTTTCAGATTTCTGTAGTTCTTACCTAATGTCCCTTTTTTCTATTCCAGAATACCATATTACATTTAGCTATCCTGTCTCTTTAGAGTCCCCTGAGTTGTAATAGTTTCTCAGACCTTCCTGGTTTTCAATGACCTTGATAGTTTTTAAGAGTACTTGTTAAGTATTTTGTAGGATGGCTCTCTATTGGGATTTTTCTGATTTTTTTTTTTTTTTATGATTAGACAGGGTTTATTTTTTTTGTTTTTTTTTTGCTTTGGAAGAAGACAAATTGAGATCAAGAGCCATTCTTTTCAGCTCACATCGAGGGTGTATATTATCAACATAATTTGCCACTATTGATGTCAACCTACATTACCTAGTTGAAGTCATGCAAGTCAATTTTCACCACAATTAAGTTTTGTTTCCCCCCCACTTCAGGCTGTACTTTTTAGAAGGAAATCACTATGTGAACCACTTATTTAGGGAGTAGGGAGTCATTCTCTATTTCCTTGGGCACAGAGTACCTACATAGACAACTTGGAATACTTCTGCACAGTAGATTTGCCTATTCTCCCTTTTGAAATCTAACCATTTATTTCTATTAGTATGGCCTCATAGTTATGTATTTTATACTTGCAGTTATAATCCAATATCCTTTTTTTTTTTAAAAAATCCACTGGAAGTTCTTTTGGTTGGCTTTGTGTCTCTTTTACATAGCACCATTATATTTTTGTTGAGTACTTCCTTTCTTCCATCCTATAGCACTAGAAGATCTTCCAGTCACATCTTTTATAATTCCTGCCCTAGTCCTAGCATCAGTTATTTTTCCAAGAATTCCTGGTTTCTTGAATTAAAGAATGGTATTAGAAACCAAGATCTGAGCACTAGGTATATTCATTGCTACTGGAGTGTCTGTACTTCTAGGGACTCTAAGCTGACACAGCAGGGAAATATATGTGGGTATACTAACATATGCACCCATCCTTATCTATAAATATTTAATATACTCCCATTTGTATCTATATTAAACTAATCACATGTTCGTACTAATTTCTCCAACTCTAAATCCATAAACTCATGGAAGAGTTTAGTCTTCCCTCCCTTACTTATCTGTAAACTTCTACTCCAACAGTGATAAACCTGGTTCTCAGGTTTTGATCTCAGATTTTGATCTCAAGTTGTTAACCCATATTCTCATGGAAAAGAACTTGATCAACCAGAATACAGTTCATATGTATAGTTTGTTGTTTTTGCCATTTGTCTTAAAGCTTTCACTAATCTCCCAAAGTGACAGTTACATTTTTGACCAAGCAACTAATGCTTAATCTTTAATGGAAATAATCCCTAATGCAGTATCTAAGCAATCATTCAGTCAGCTTTAATGATTAGCATACAGGGAAAAGTTTAATAAGTATAAAGACTACAAAATGTTAGTAGGTTTGGTGAGAAAATTTGAAGGTCTCAAGAAAGAGATAGTTCTCTAGACCAGGAAGAAAATCTCTATGTGAGGAGCAGTGCTACTTTAGGATCTTAGTACACTGTCAAGTTTCAAAGTAGATAATATTTTCATAATAGCAAATAAAAAAATTCCTAATGATGTAACCTGGTTTAATTGGTAAACTTTTCTAAGGGTTACCTGACATAAGTAAAATTATGTGTAGGTAACTAAATTAGTATAAGTTTATGTTGGTAAAACATGTCTTTCTCACTCATCTGAAATTCCTTTCACCAAAAAAGCAAAAAAATCCACAAAAGTTAAAAAAATAACATTTTAGAATATATCTCTATAGTAATATGTCTGCTTGTTTACCATTTTTTAAATTCAATTAGGCAAAGAAGTCAATTTGTTAGCAAAATAAGTTTAGAGTCCCAGAAGAAAGGATTGCCATGAATTTCTTTGTTCTACTTTCCACTTCAACCCCCAACCTTAATCACTATCACATCTATTTCATTTAAAAGTAAATGATGCAAAAAAAGTAATGCCTTGAGAAACTGATATGCTGAATAAGAGATAAAACTGAAAGGAAAAGAAAAGTGTATCAAATTTCCTTTTATTACCACCAGAATATCTTGGAATTACATAATGTACAAAGAGTGATTCTATAATTTGATCTCACAAGTTTGCTTTTGACATATGAAGAGAATTCAAAGAGGGTATGAGAAAAAGCCTTTAAGCATCAATTAAAAAGAAAAAAAAAGTAAAAATGACTCATTTGGATACTGTAATCATACAATTAGCTAATTGAAAATAAGCCAATTAATATAGATACTGATAGTTTCAAGGCAAAAAAAATCCAAAAAACAAAACACCTTAGTCACTCTGTTCACTGTTGAATAGTCCTCCCATTGAATTCTAAATTTTTATTTCCCTATAACTAAAGATTTCCCTTTCTCTCTCTTCCACCTGTCTCTCTCATATAAATGATTTGTAACTGTATTTAAATGAGAAATCTTACAGATATAAAATATTAAAGGATATTTAATTATAAAATTTAGAAAATCATCTTAATCAATATCAAACTTCAGAAAAAATGGTAATGCCCATGGTTTTCAGGTACTTTCTATTAGAGTTCCATAAATTTGGGACTATGTCTTGTGCATATCTGCACTTTAGCTAATATTTTATATAGTAAGAATTCAATATCTATTATTTGATTGAAATATTTATTTATTTAACAAAGTGCTAATTTGAACATACTTGAAGATTTTACATATATCTCCATGCATCTAACATTCTTTCATTCAGCTAAGAATAAAATGTAAATCTGGATTGAAAACTCTTTACTTAGCATTACAAATTTATCAGTATAGCAATAGTTTAAATGCATATACAGTTTTATGAAAAATTTAAAAGAATTGACAATCGAGAAATATTTATAAATATTTCCTATAAATTTCAACATATTAAATATGTAATTCTAGTCAGTGCTAGAACTCAGTAATATTCTTACATTTTGTGTTTTGACAATTTTAACACACACAAAAAAGGGAAAACTATAAATAAGATGAAGAACACATTAGGTTTAGGGAAATTAAACCTGAAGACTTAGGTGAAAGTAGAAAAATTTGTTTTTCTGTAAAGTAGAATATTATTTCTTTCTGCTCTGGAATAGTACATGGAGAAATTAACTTGACTAAAAGAGAAACTGTACTACATGAAGAAAGATATAAGCTGATGATTATAGATACCTAATACATTAAAGGTGTATATCTCTTGGAACAAGCAAGTAGAAGACAAATGGAGATGTTAACATACAGTTGAGCAGACAGAGAAAAAGTAAAGATCATATGCTTTTAAGATGATGATGCCATTTATCATATTTCTTTGGCTTTTTGGGAAACAATCCTCCAAACTGACTCATGCATGGATAGGGAAAAAAAAAAAGTATCATGTAGAGCCCACCGCAGCAAGCTCTCCTTCAGTCCCAGCTATGAGGACTAATCCAGTTCACAACCTGCCATGGGTCCCCAGGAGAACCAAGTTTTTACAAAAAAAAACAGCCTTTGTTCTCCTGGTAGGGGTGCTGACAGTCAATCTTCTCTTGCCCTTCCTCTTCATCTGTAAAATGGGAGAACTAAACATGGTTCATCACCCTTTCTGGGATTCTTCAGAGAAATAATAATTAAAAGCACAACAGTACAGCAGAGATGTACAGGGTACTATAAGGATTGGTGTTCAGGTGTTGAATCTGATCACTTTCGCTTTTAAATACAATAATTATATCTCTCTGCTTTACCTTTTACTTTTTGTTGTTGCTGTTCAATACACATCATTTCATATTAATGAAAACTTTGTAAATGAGTTTTACATCTGGAATATATCTCAGCAATAATCAAATTTAATCTCTCACATTTTACAGTTGAAAGCCAAGAGACCAAATGATTTATATAAAGCCAAACAGCAGTTTAGAAGCAGCCCAAGAACGGAAACTTGGTCTTCCTAACTTCTAATCTAGAATTTTTCACCCATTTAAATTTTGTAAGGCAAATCTTCACTTATATGACATGTACAAAAATCTGGAAAGAGCAGCAAATAGAGTAAAGAGTTTCCTTTCTCTCATTAAGCACACAATCTACAATAGATAAAGCTAAGCACCATATGTCAAAATATTTAAAAATTATAAATCAGTGTTAAGTAAAATATGCTGTGGCCTTTTGCTTTGCCAGATATATCTTCAAAACAAGAGGTAGGCCAGTTCTGAATTTAGAATTGTTGGATCATAGGGGCGCCTGGGTGGCTCAGTCAGTTAAGCATCTGACTTCCATTCAGGTCATGACTTCAGGGCCCTGGAGTCGATCCCCATGTTGGGCTCAGCTGGGAGTCTGCTTGTCCCTCTCCCTCTCCCCCTGCCTTTGTGTGCTCACTCTCTCTTTGTTAAATGGGTAAATAAAATCTTTCAAAACAGAAGGTATTTAAAAAAAAATAGAATTGTTTGATTGCTGAGTTCCAGCTGAGAATATAGTGGTTGTCTGCTGAGTCAGCCCCTGGCTTTAGGCTCCAGCTCTCAAACCTCCCACACACAAGTTCCCTTACACCACTTTCTCTCTAAAACTTCCCTCTGTACCACACTATGATATTTCTTTACCACACATATGTGGACATTCCAATCACATTTTCAAGCTTCATCCACACCCACATTTCCTCTGGCCACTCTGAGTTTAGACCACTCTCATCTTCAGAACAAGAGAACTTACAACCATTTGAGCAGGAAATTCTAGAGTTGCTGGGTACCTAGAGTGTGGTCAGATGACAAGAAAATGGCAAACTGTAGGCAGATCCCTTTGATCCCACAGACTCCTCGATTTATGAGACAAAGGACAGACATGGGAAGACCAGAACGGAGCCCTCTAAAGCACAGGTCCTGTGTAGAGAACTCTCTTACCTGAATCAAAAGGTGGTACTGGACATGGAAGACTGATGCCAAAAAATCATTACCTAAAAGCAAAAACAGACACAAAAATCCATAAAACAGTACAAAACAAAAACTCCTAAATAGTGTGATTAAGAACTACATAATATAAAATGATGGGAGCAAAGAGTGCAATTTACCTTAAAATGGGTGGTCAGGAAAGCTTCCATAGCAAATTAACAGTTGAGAGACATGTGAGGAATTAAACAAGTAAAAGATGGGACATTAGGGAAAGGGCAATTGTTCCAGGTAGAGAAAATAGTCTATGGAAAGGGAAAAACAAACAAACAAACAAAAAGTCTATGGAAAGGAGGGGAGAGGAAATGATCTTCCCTATGTGAAAGAATTAATCTGAAATTTAGCAAATTTGACATGATACATCCAGGGTTTTCCTGACCAAAAATGCGTGGGATCAAAGAACAAAGGAATGCTTTTTTTTTTTTTTTTTAAGATTTGTTTAATTGAGAGAGAGAAGAGACAGAGACAGAGACAGAGACAGAGACAGAGAGGAGGGGCAGAGGGAGACAGGAAGAGAAATTTAAACAGATTCTGCGGTAAGCACAGAGCCAAATGCAGGGCTTGATCTCATGACCCTGAGATCATGACCTGAGCCAAAACCAAGAGTAAGATACTTAACCAACTGTCCCACCCATGCACCCCCAAAGTGATTCTTGAAGTACAATTCCATGAACATATATAGACAAAAATTAGTAACTCACATAGAATGAGTGTCATGTGAAAAAGCTGGTTGTGGCAATTTATGTGACTAGAAATGCAAATGGATTCCACCACCCTAGCATTCTGGTTATACTTTGAGAAAAGAATTGTTAGAAATTGTATTGCAATGTTGGTGCTCTAGTATAAGGCAGTAATATCACATTGCTGGCAGGGATCTAAAACTAGATATATCATCACTAAAATACTTCATGTCTACCACAGCGTGAAGGACTAATTTCCAAACTGTATTTCGGAAGTGTGGTGGTTAAATTTTATGTATCTATTTGGTCAGGCTATGGTGCCCAGTTGTTTGGTGAAACGTAGTCTAAATGTTGCTGTGAAGGTGTTATATCAACAAGATTAACATTTGCAAACAGTTGACTTTAAATAAAGATTATCCTTAATAATTTGGGTGGGCCCCACCTGATCTACTGAAGGGTTTAGACAAAAACAGGTTTCCTGGAGAAGGAATTCTGCCTCAAGATTATACTATCAACTCTTGCCTGAATTTCTAGCCTGCTAGCCTACCCTACAAATTCCAATTTGCCGGCACCTAAAACTGTATGAGCCAACTCTCAGGAGGATCTTGACTAATAAATCAGTGAAACCAATCTGATTTCCTGTTGTGTTTTTTCCTAGTTCTCAGCATAGGATTGGTGACCCTTGTCAGACTGAGAACAGTTCCTCATAGTTTTTGAATAATTCATGACAGAGATTCAAGAGGGAGGTACTAGCCTTTCTGCTGTTACCATAAGGAGTTATCAAGAAATTAGTCAGAAAGCTAGAAATATGACAGCATTTGCCCTCAAAGTCTATAAATCCAGTCATTGTAAAAAGAGTAAAAAAGCTCTTTGGAACTCATATTCAAATTAGAATCAAAGATAACGTTCTGGCACATGAAGCAGTATTTTCAGTTTTAAGACCTAGGGGTACTGAATTTTTGTTATTTACACACCTCCAATAGCTTTCACAGCAATCTTTTAGAAATATGACAGATGTCCCTATAACTGAAAACTGTAGAACCAACATAGAGGCAAATTAACACTGTTTGTAAAGAATAAAATATTGTAGAGCAGCTGTGTTCTAAGAATCTATGAGAGAAAAGGACAGCTATAAATGACTTGGAATTTTAAAGAAAACCTAATTATTGAACATAGAAATTTTATTATGTTTTAATACCTGGAGATTGATCTATCAATCTATCTATCATCTATCTAATTATCTGTGTATATACACACACAAACATTCACACATGAAGATACAGTTATGTGCTCAATCCAGAATTATTAGGTAGCAAAACAAGTTTTACATACTTAGGATAGTTATGACCTTCATATATTACTATTAAAATATAATTAAGTAAACAGAGACTTGGAAAAGAGGAAAAAGTCAAATAGGCTAACTATCAAGATTAACAAAGATACCATAAGTAAACTTCAAATTTGACTCAGCATCGTAGAATAAAGGGCAAAGGTAGTATATCTTAGAGTTTTAGCAAATTTTGATAGAAGTATCCTTCCAAATATTCACATCCAACAAAGGCTAAGTATAACATTTTAATACGAAGGTTATGCAAGTTAATTTAAGAAATAGTAAGAAGATTCAGATAATTGACAGTAACAAAAAAGAATACACAAATGATTCCAGCAACCAACAACACACTGTGAATAACTGTGGCAGGCAGTCTCTAGTGTGGTACTCCAATGATACTTATGTCTTTGATTTCACTCCTGTGTTGGCCCTGCTCTTCAGTGTGAGAAAGACCTGTGGCCATGGCAAAGGATGTCACTTCAATGATTAGATTACCCCAAATTGTAACTTCCTTCTTGTAAGAGGCTAGCCCTATTCCTTTTCAGAGTGCGTGTTTTGATGAAGCAAGCTGCCAAGTTGGATAGGTCCATATCCTAAAGAATTGAGGGTAGTCTATGGCAACAACTGGCTATTATCATATCTCTAAAATATAAAGTGACTATGTGTTTCATTTCTATCATGTATTGCTGATAACAGTTCTTGTTAAGTCAATCTATTTTTCAATGTCCTTAATATGATGCTGTACATTTTGCATCTATTTATTATTAAAACACTATTAAACCATACACACTTTTTAATTTTACATTATTTTATTTCCAATTAAACAGCAATCTATTCTTTTAGAAACATTGTTATCTAAGCCATGCCATGGGCAAATACACCCTTAAATTCCTCAATCTATCATCATCCTTTCTTCTAACAATCAAACCCAGATCTTGCAATCTTCCTGTGGGTGTCTCAATATATTTTTGCAGGCCAAACATACTATGTGCCAGACACTGTGATTAGAATTAGATGTGCCCTTGAGGAATTAGAGTATATGCAGAAAACCAGAAATGTAGAAGATAAATTACATTAAGATTTATAATGTCCACAATGTTTAATCATAGTTAATATCTGAATTCAATAAATTCTTAATTTAATGCTTCTGCATGTCTACATATTATTAATATTGATACACATTTTAGATACTTGGCTGTCCTTATCAAAACAAGATGTTAAAAGAGGGAGCCTACTTTAGCCTATACATGGGACAGACAGGAGTCATTCCATAATGGTAAAGCAATAAGTATTTCTATAAAAGTAGATATAATTTAAGATTACAGAGTTTCTAATTATTAAAATTAATTATAGAACTTGAGAATTGGGAGAAATAAGAAAATGATGGCTTTAAAGTAGATCTAGTGGTATACTAACTAAAAGACACTATTAAATATTCTATTACACTGGACATGGCTCCAGAATTGACAATGTTCAGTTTATGAAAGGTTGTTCCCTGAAAGCAAAGCTGCAGTTTTTGTACCCCTCCCCCCCAAAAATACTATGGCAAGAGTGACAAAAATATCACTTAGTTGTTGGTTTATTTAAATAAATTTGGTCCCTTGATTTAATAGACTGATCGTGAAAGATAGTGATTCCTAAGTATGTTTATGGTTAGGGATAAGAGGAGAAAAAACTGTTTTAAATAAAGGGGTCAGAGATAGCCTCATTGACAAAGTGATATTTAGTCAGAAGCCAATGTACATATTTGCAGAAAATTGTCCTAGTCAAAGGGAACAGCCTGTGTAGAGTCTCTGAAGTTGGAATAATCTTCATCTACTGGAAGTCTAATAAAGGGCCACTGTTACAGAAGAAGAGCAAAAAAGGGAAGAGTGATAGAAGATGAAGATAATAAGGAGTGGAATCCTATATTTTCTCAGGCTGCTGCAAGAGCTTGTGAACTCTTTCTAAGACAAAAAAAATGATGGAAAGTTTTTGATCATAGGTGACATCTTTTCCTAATAAGCACAAAAATGTTGTATAAAATAATGACAACCTTGAAAGGGTCAAAGATGGAAGAACCTAACTTGAAACCTGTTGAAGTAATTCTGTCCAGAAAAGAGGCTGGAATATTGTGGAAACACTGGATGGTTAATCCATACCATGGATAAATATTATGGATATATTTTGAAGGTAAAACTAGAATTTACTAGTGGATTAGATGCAAAGAATCAAAGAGAAGAGTCAAGCATGACTTCAAGATTTTGTCGAGCTATAGAAGTAAAGCATTGCTTTTAACTGAGAAAAATGCCTACATTTGTAAGTGATGATTAGTAACTCAAATTAACTGGGAAGACAATCACAAGTTAAGATATGAGAGAAGAGCAGACTTTGGTTTCTAGCCATGGCAGAGTATTTATTAGACCTGCTCTTATAAGCAAACTATATGAAATTGGACAAAACATGTGGATCTGTTTTCAAGCGTTGACCAGAAGGCATCACAGAGCTGTGATCCATGAGTTATACTTTCTCATGTTCACCCAAACTTTCTGCCTGAGGGTATGTTCTGAATTACAGCCTAATGAGATCACAGTCTTACTGAACAGAGAAGGTAAAATCAAGGTTTGCTGAAGTAGCTAAAATTTGTGGGGCAGGTTGCTGGAGAGTAGGGAGTTGCACAGAGGCAGACACAGAAATATGCAGAGGGGCTCCCGGGGCTATTTGTCTGAGGGCTGGGTTGCACATATATAGGGTAAGGTTCCGGTGAGGTCTAATAGAGAGCAGCTGCTAGGGGACTGAGATCAGAAAAGAGATTTCAGAGTTCACAACATATTGAAAAATGGTGGAAATTTTACTTTGCCAATGAAAATTAGATCTAGCTAGGCAGCTGGTCACTCACTTGAAGTTCCAAAAGGCCATGTCATCAAAATTAGTACAATGTTCTTGACTGAAGACAAAGAACAGAATAAGAAAAAAGAACAAAAGAATGAAAGGAAGGAAAGGAAAGGAAGAAGTAGACACACTACAGCAAAGAATAAAACCAAATTTTACTAAATCAAGATTCTTGACAAAAAAAAAAATCAATAATCTTTTAGGAAGTAAACATCATCCCCTTCATAGATACCCTATGAAGAATAAACCACGATGTCAAGTATAACATACTTGACATGAAGAAGCAGGAAAATATGATCCATTAGAAGTTAATATAAAGTCACTAAAAATGAAATTTGAGATGACTGCAGATGTTAACATTAACAAATAAGAATTTTTTATCAGCCATTATAAATATAGTTAATGATTTAAAGGAAAAGACCGACATAATGAGTAAATAAATGGAGAACTTCAGGGGGTAATGGAAACTATATTAAATTTTAAAACTACAAAAAATATATGTGATATGACTAGAAAAAAGTTAATGGAAGTCAGATACTGCAAAATAAAGGGTCAATGAACTTGAAGACAGATCAACAAAATAATATCTAATTGAATGAAAAGAATAGAAAGTATTGGAAACACTGAAAAAAGCATCAGGGCTTTGTGGGACAATGAAAAGTGGTCCAACACAGATATAATGAAGTCAAAGATTGAGAAAATATAGAGAAAAGAGCAGAAAAACTATCCAAAGAAATATCACCAAATTTATGATAAGTATTAATGTATATTAATGTCTATGCTAGAAGTTTAGTGTACCTGAAGTTGAATAAAATAAAGTCATACATAAGCATATCAGAAACAAATTTTGCAAGAACAAAGTATATCTTGAAGGCAGCGCAGGAAAGGACACCTTATACATAGGGAAACAAAAATAAAAATAAAACTTATGGTTGACTTCTGATCATACAGAAATGTAGGCAAGAATACAACATCTTTAAAGTGCTAAAAATATACTTGTATTAGTCATTCTCCAGAATTTTACATCCCACCAAAATAGCCCTTATTTGAAAAAAGGTATTTTCAGATAAGGAAAAAAAAATGAGAACATTTGTTGACAGAAAAATGGTACTAAAGGTAATGACAGACAGTAATACCACACGAAGTTTTTCAGATTGCAGTAAAATGACGCCAGATAGAAAATCTGAATGAATATATGTAGAATATACATATATGCAGCAAAGTAGGAATGGGAGATTTAATCGCACTGTACTGTTGCTAACTTCTTACATTTTATGTCAAGTGGTTTAATATTAAATATAAGTAGAGTAGGATAAGTTAAGAATTAGAAATCACAATATGTAACACTTATGCACATATAATAGTACATATACACATGTACATATATATAAAAATATGACTAAAGCCAATAGAAAAAATCAAATGGAATACTAGAAAATATTTAACTAACCAAATGCAGAAAATAAAGTATAGCCATATAAATATTACACTAAATATAAATGTACTAACTACTCTAATGGTAGAAAATTGAACTATGGGAGAAATAATCCATCCTATAGAAAATAGTAGATGGGAGAAAAGTGGAAAGGGAACTGAGTCAAAGAGACTAATGAGATAGTAATAGTGTAAGCCCAGAAGGCAAATTAAGTATATGTTTTCAAAAAAAAAGGAGGTTATCTATTTTGTCAAATACTACAAATGAATCAAGTAGGATAAAAGCTGAGAAATTACCAGTGCATTACTTTAACTGGAGGTTACTGGTAACTTTAACAAGCACAACTTGGGTGGTATGATAGGAACAGAAGCCTGATTGTAATAGCTTCAAGAAACAACCACAGAAGAGGAATTGGGAAAATGAGTGTAGTTCATTAATTTAAGGCATTTTGCTCTAGAGAGAGATGGAGAAAACAAAAATGCCTGACCTACATAAAAGAAAACTCAAAAGTAACAAATAAGCAAGAGAAAGTTGACAAAAAAATATTCCATATCTCTGTCTACAGCTAAGATTTCTTTTTAAAATGAGAGACATTTCACAATGGTAAAAGTGTATTTCACTGATTGGAAGAGAATATACCGAGAATAAAATCTGCAGTGTCTGTGTTAAGAATGAAACATCTCTGCATCTTTCTATTTTGATGTCTTTGTATCTCTCCCTGCTGCATTTATTTTCTCTCTTTCCTTCTCTTTTTTCTTACATCTTGTACTATCCATTTTCACTCTTTACGAAGATAATCATCAGTATTATTTCATCTAGAATACAAACTTTATTGTACACTTTTTTTTTAGAATTTTAAATTGACTTCAATGGAAATCCTTAAAACAAAATTTTAGTTAACTAATAAAAATGACAATATCTATGACAAAAATTCTAAATAGGATTTAAAATCTAGAAAAACGTTAAAATTTAAGTCAATCAAATTTATTAAAAGTAACAAAATATGTCAAAAACTCATGACCTATTTTGTCAAAATTATAAACTAAATATACATATACATATATGCAAGTTATTTCTTTAAATTATTTAAAATCAGATGCTACTTTAATACAAGTACTAAAGAAAAATAATACCATCAGTACTTCGAAGTACCACTGACCATTCTTACATGATATCATTTGCTATTTATCTATCCATGGTTATAACCCTTTCATTTTTCTAAAATCTACTTATGCTCAGGCACATCTTGATGTGTTCTATATGCTGCCCCAGCTGCTCCTGGCAATATGAGGCTTGTGGCCTCAGAGGTAAGAAATAAGCAGGTCAATTTGGGTGTCAATGTTTTTCAATTAGCTAAGCTGCTGAACTGAACTCATCTCCCCATGCAGATTGGGTAAGAGGAGCTTTTTTGAACTTATTCACTGCCTGGATCAAAATAAAACTAAAACAAAAAGAAAAAAAAATCAAACCAGTGACTGTGCCCTCTACTTCAACCTCTCTACCCCGCAATCCCATGACTTTAAATTAAAGGATAAAAATATTGTCTAGCGTGTGTGCTTCTCTCACATGACTACCCTCTGCTTGAAAGTTCTACAGCCCAGGCTATTTATCACACAATTGATGGAGTTTGATTCCCTCTGCTCTTCTCCAGCTAAGGATTACAAACAGTTAGCTAAACAGTTTTTCTGCTGACAAAAGTTTATTTTTAACCTAGCTAGTTTCTTAAAGAAAATGACTTCTTGGAAATTTTATATTCTAAAGCTTATTTGAACCTACACTCCAAAACAAAGCAATAATGTTTAAATAGACAAAATGTGCAATTTCCCCATAACATTTAACTAGACTGTTTTTGCAATCTTTTCCTCTATCACTGATGAATTCCTTATCTGTAAAAAGTCTCCCACTGTGAAAAATTTGCTCGAGAACACCCAATAACCATGTAAATGATTGCGATCTAAGCAAAACAGCTGGTTTTCTCCTAGCTCTAAAAATGATGGGGGAAATTCAGAGTTAGGTGCTTTACTTAAAAGACATAAACTGAGATCTACATTCAAGTTCTGTCACCAAATCCCAGTGTGTATATTTCTCAGCTCTAATACAAGAAGAATGTATCAGGTGTTCAGATGAAACACTCTAGAGAAAAATACCACTGTATGACTGTTTATGAACAGGGAGATAAATCTTATCATTATTGACACTAAATCATTAGTGGTCCGGTTGATTGGATATCTTGCACAGCATTAATAGTGAACTGTTTATTTATAGTTTTTCTCTGCTGTGTGGCAACATCTTCCCACAGAGTTATTTTTTTTTTTTTATCTATTGAGAAGTGTTGCTTCTACTGTCTCAATTATTTTGATCTTTGTATGAAGGTTGTGCCATCTTCTTTAAATTATTCATAATTGAATGAATAACTGTTTTCTGAATTAGCCATTTGCAATATTTTCCAACAATGGATGAAGAAGTGGTAGCTTTTTAGACTTTAAAATTCGTAGAGTCCACAGAGACAGACTGCTCCCTTCACATATGGCACTCTATATTTCTTTGTGTCTCTCTGAACTGAATCAGGCCCAGGAAAAGCTTTTCTTCTAACTGTCTCCACAGGTTTCTCAACAGTTAGGTATTTGAATAAACACACTTTCCTTGAACTCCAAGTCAACATTTTTGCTAGTGCTTCCTAAAATTGGCCACTTACTTTGAGGGTGAATTTTATCTAATATTGACTATTTTAAAAAATATATACATTTTTAATTATGTGGCTTTTCTCAGTCCCTCACTTTTATTATAGCAGATTTAGGACTCAATTTTCCTTGTTAATTTTGTGTGGTTTCTAGCATGAAAGAGAGGATAACCCTACTATGGCTTTACTGTAGTTATCCAGGAAGTCAGGACATTTTTCTTTAATTGAAACTTTATGAAGACCTGCATATGGTTACATATGGTTGACCTGCAGTATAGGAAAATAATTACATATTTAAGTAAACTGTCAATATAAGTATAATTGCACAGATATGGACAATGACTGTAAACATTGCTTGGGATTCTACACATTTTCAGTACTTTGTTAATGATAAAATAATGTATGTGTTCAGACCCTATATTTCTTAGTTTTCACTGATCTAAATTCTAATGGTATTCTGAGCATCTCATTGCATGTGAAAATGTTGCTTCCTTGTAACAGGGGCTTTATTTGTAGTACAGTTTTTTTTTTTTTAATTCATTTTTATTGCTCCACCGAATTTTTTCCACCTACTTTTTACTGGGGTATGGCTTCATTTTCCAAAACGGAATGAACACACATTTAGAGCTAAAGAAAGTGAACTGAAATTTCAAATCTACATTTTGTTTGCATCAGTGCACAAACCCATTCATTTCTTTGCAGCTTGATGAGAAAAATAATTTGAAACTCTTAGAGCTGTTATGACGGTTAAATCAGATAATGTATATAAAATGCCTAATACAGATTCTGATAGAGAGTATGTAATTATTAAAATAATAATCATGGTCTAACAGTCTGCTTTCCTCTAGAAAGAGCATTCCATGGGTACCATTGTATTCTTAAAATCACTGTTTTATCTATGGTAACATTAGGGTTATTAAAATTTACTCCAGGGGTGCCTGGGTGGCACAGTAGGTTAAGCCTCCAAGCCTTGGTTTTGGCTCAGGTCGAGATCTCGGGGTCATGGGATTGAGGCCCGTGTTGGGCTCCAGGCTAAGCCCCAAGTCTGCTTAAGACTCTCTCTCCTCTGCCTCTCCTCCCATGCACTTTCTCTTTCTCTTTCTCAAATAAATAAAATATTTTTAAAAAATTATTCCACTTGATTGGAACAATATACCCCAGATCATAGCTGAGGTCAAGAGAGAATTTGGGTTTCATTTTTGCTTTTGCCTTGTTATTGGGCCATTATCTTTCCCTTGTAAAACTATAGCACCTTTATCTGCCAGTATTTACTGCAAGCTTTTTGTCCTATCTCTTTGTGTATTACCCCCTCCCCCCAAATTATCATGGTGATTGAGGTTACTGGAAAAAAGTACCACCAGTAACTTTATTTATGTATTATTTTTTATGCCTTTGAATGCTAAGCTAATGAAAACAAATTATTTCATCTAACAATGGTGCCTTATACTTTATGCTTAATAGGGAGAGTGCTCAACAGTTTATGGAGTATCTCTACACACATCATCTCCTTTGTTCTTCACAACTGAGGTAACAGTTTTTTCCCCTATTTTTTTTTTTTCCTAAAGGAAGCAAGGCAAATGTTGAAAGATTAAGAATTGCATAGGCTTTTGTCTCCATATCCCTTTATTTAACAAATATTTATGGAGCAGTTAATATACATCAGAAACATCTCCAGGTGCTATGATAACTTTTAAAAAAGCAGAGTAAAATCTTCGCCCTTCGATTGCCATATAATGAGGAGAAATAAAAAAAAATAAATTATTAAATATAATTTATTTGTGCTGTATGTAGAATGGTTATATAGACAAAACATATCCTGGGATCTAGTGCTCATTTCTGTTTATCAGGTATTCATCATCATTATTCTTTTCATCACTAAGAGCTATTGTTTCCAACATAACCTTAAGCAGAATCCTAATATATAAAACAGATGAAAGTGGGGCTGCATAGACTGAAATGAAAGCCAAGAATTGTACTGTCCAATTTTGCTCTTCATCAACCTGCACCATTCTGGAGGTAACTCTTTAGATCACTAGAGAACCTTGAAATGACTTCTATACCATAAAAATAACTAAAATGGAAAGAGGACTAAATAAACTTTATAAAAAGTTGAAGTCATTTTAAATTCATTAAACATGTGCAGAAGTCTTTCATTGTTTCTTATGAAAGACCTTGGGAATAAATAAATACTGTATTACAACTGTTCTGGAGGAGTCTACATTTTATGTAAATTTGCACATCTCAGTATAATATGTAAAAATGTTAGAATACTGTTTGAACATGTATATTTACAAGAATATTATGATCAGATGAAGCAACTAAGTCTATTTAAGTCGACTTAATTATTTCACAAAAATTCATAAAACTAAGCCATCAAAATCAAATATATGCTAAGGAAAAATATCTAAATATTTTAAGGACATTTTGAAGGTATTTTTCATTGTTGTGGTCAGATCAGTGAAGCAAACTATATTCCTACATATTTATCTGATTTTTTTACCCATTATCTTTATATTCTTCCTGTTCTAGGAGAAAATTAAATCAACTATTGTCTTTATTTAAAAATATATTCTGTACATTTCTAAGCAATCCTTGTTTCATGGACTTAACATTTATATAAACTTGTCATATTCAATTGAAATAAAATTTCCCTCATAAACATAATCAAAGGACTTAAGCTTAACACAGTATAAAAAATTTTCAGCTTTCAAAACCCAATGACCACACTAGTTAAAAAATAAATTGAGATATGTATTGTTGCTTCTCACTCCACCACTACAAAATACAAAATGCTAAGTTCACATACACATCTATTGTGTATGTCCACTTTTAAAAATTATTATTTAATACTTAACTCCCAGCTCATTGCTATTTTTCTGACTCTACTTATCTCATTACTCATGGTAATTTCAATATTATAAATGCATAATTTTATCAAATTACAATCAACATAGATGATTTTACCAAAATTCTGATCTCCAACTTTTTTTTCTTTCTCTATTCCTATGATGTCATCTTCTTTGCTCTCTTATTCTTGTGACATTACACTTGACCTTATCATTCCAATGTTAAGTACCAACACTCCGTATTTTAAATTTTAATTTCCTATCACTTCTTATCCTTTTATCTCACTACCTCTTGTACCTCAAGCCTTAAAAGCCTTCAATGCCATTTGTATCCATAATCTATGATCTTAGTAACCTTTCACTATCACTTACTCTGTTCATGTCCTCACATCTAACTTTATGTAGATTAAATTCTATGTTCAATCATTAAATTTATTCACCTGCATATATAATCAGTCCTTTTGCTTTTCTCTCATTCTATCTTATCTATTGTGCTAAACAATAACACTAGTTAAATCCATTTTCCTAGGTCTCATATCAGTTGTAGTTGTATATGGTTAGAAAATAAAATACACACACTGCCACACATGTCCATACACACATGCACACACATGCACGCACACACAAACACACTCTCTGTCTGGCTTACTTCAATTTCTTGAACACTGAAATCATATGGGTCCAACATTCTTGTAATATTTCCCAGGTATCAATTTCCCACTCTCCTAAATGATTACATTTAGGAAATTGAGAAGGGCATGGACTAAGCCTACTGAAGATACTAATCCTATGCCTCCCTAACCCTAAAACTACCACTTGAGGCTTCCAACCAGGGCTGGACACTTAAATGGTAAGAGCTCAGAAGTGACATATTATATTGGCTGGAACTTAATTAGTAAAATGAGTTCTGCTCTTGTGACCAAAAGTAATCAGAATAAACGGGACCTGTTATAAATGCCTTTACCTAGAATATAATTATAACAGGTCAGGAATATATGAAAATGCATAAATGCACACAGTAATTCAGAAAAGGATATTTGGCCATAGACTTCCTAGAAATATATGAGGTAGAATGTGAGATCTCGTAACTGATGATATAAGAGGCGAAGGAGAAGGAATCCAGGATGATTCTCACACTTTTGAGTCAGTATGACTGGAATAGTATTATCAATTATATTAGACCATTCATATTAATGAAAAGGAAAAAATAACAAGAATCATACCGAATCATGTCTATATTCAATATTAAATAGTTCATTATTCAGTTCATATTTTGCACATGAAATTGTATCTCTTGGCCAAGACAATGCATATTGAAAAATACTCTTTATGTACTCAATTATTTGGAAAGGCAGTTTTAACCCTTTAAGCTAGTATACTTTTTTCCCCTTACTGACTTCTATAACAGAAAATTTTTATTTATATCTAAAAATGGATATTTAAATTCTCATGAGAACTCAGAATTTGCTTGGCTTCTTATATCCTCATCTTACTGTCCCCAAAGCAGTTTGCTGTTTCATCCCATATGTGTAACATTACACCCATGTCATACTCAAGGGCCATTTCTAAATTTAGAATTATTTTAGAAACTCTGTCCTGATATTTTAACATTCTGACAAGTTGCTAATCTAGGAAGACATCAAGTATCCCATTCCTATTAACTGAGATTCTGTCCCATTCTGAACCTAATGCTTTTTCCTTAAGTTTAAGGAACTTAATACTTTCTTCCCTCACCCGGAACGGAATCTCAGCTGTAACTCCACATCCTCCACTTCACTGGAGATGTCAGTTTGGTTATTATCACTTACTTGTGCTATTACAATAACTCCCAGCATATACATAGCTGTTACCCCAATTCAGTAGTTTGTGGTCGGAATTACTTATATAACTAGGAGTGATAGTTAAAATATTTAACATGGAGGAGGACATGGGCATCAATTACTCAGAAATGTTGCTGCCTGGGGCTCTGAAACAGAATCCTGGAGTTTCTTTGCTGAGCATGATATTAACTTTGTGGTTGCTGACTTATAGGCAGCAAGGAGGTCCCAGGGAAGAAAATGGGATGACAGAAGAATTATGGGTGAATAGAGGTACTCAAAGGCTTACATGTTTCATCATATTGACAACTGGTCCAGCCATTTGTGTGTATGCAGGCTGCATTTGTGACTAAACAGAAAGTCACCCTATTTGAAAGATCATGCAGGTTTGAGAGGGGAATGACGGAGCTTTAGACTACTAGCTAGCTCAGTTTGACAGCATCTACTCCATCAAATCAGTGTCTGACAAATGTTATTCTTAGCCTGGTCTCATATCTAATTGCTAAAACAATGAATCCATGAATCTGATATATTACAGATCTGTTTAAAAGTCCCAATGGTTCTCTGTTACTTATGGAGAATAATTCAATTCTATGGTACTGTCATCTAATACTGTAAACAAAGATATAAAATGCATGTACCTTTCCACTACCATTACCCACCTTTTCCTCATTCCAACCACAAATACTCAAACACATTTTTGAGTGCCTGTGTCCTTGATATTGTATTATGACAAAAAAATTAATAAGATCCTTTGCCTCATTGTCTGCAGAGTTAGACATGTGATTCAATAATTACAGGGTTATGTGATGAGTGTTGATAGTAATAGCCCCAAAGTTTTGTGGGACCAGATTTAGAAGTGACTCACTGAACATGGCAGAGCAGGCAAAAACAATGGAGTCAGGGAAGACTTTTCTAAGGAGATGACACATGAGTTTAATCTGGATGAATGAGGAGGAGTTGGGTTTCACTGATTCTTCCAAGAGTGGGGAAAATAGTGCAGTAGTCCAGGCAGTTTGCACAAAGACACTAAAGCAAGATATGTAATGCCCTTTTTGGGAAAGAATATACAGCTGGGGAAATGTGAATGGCAAATGAGGGAACAGACCATAAAGTTCAATTACAATATGCTAAGGAGTTTTAAATTTATTTAGTAGGCATTTGGTGGCCATGTTCCATAATTATAATCACCCCCTTGTAAACATCTTCAAACGGTCCCCATTGCCTTCAAAACTAAGTAGACTACTAAGATTTAAACTGAGGAAAGTGCACTCCAAAAATAGTGTGGATTAATGCATTGTGATTAGTGGTTTATCTGCCACATGTATAAATCTATGTATGTGCCATGTTTATATTAAAGTTCCTGAAACAAAGTCATTTCTCAATAAATATTTTGAATAAATGAATGATGTCTGAAAATCATCAACCAAAATAATTACCAAAACAAGAATCTTTATGCCTTATTTCTCCATTCTATGGCCTTATGCACTTCATGGAAAAATGTAAATATGGTTCTATGATAAATTATTCCTGGCTTCAACAACACATGTGATTTAAATATTTAAGGAAATAAAATGACTTCAAAGTGTAGATCCCGCTATAAATTCCTATACTTCACTAGTTTTATTAACTTTTTAAGAGAAGATTTACTGCAACAAGATCCTACTGCTGGAATCCAATCTAATCCGATGTAATCTCAAAGGGCACTTCCTGTGGACACTTGTTTATACTTATAGTAACTGGTTTGAGTGTCAAGTCCTGGCTCTAGCTCTCATTTTATGCACCACTATAAAAATCTATAGGGTCTATGTAACATTCTTTTCTGAGTTTCAAAACATACACATGGGGTGATAAAGAAAGACTTCCATGGGAAAAAAAATGTAAAGAGATTTATTATAATTCCTCTCTACTGAAAGGTGGAATTACTCGAGTAGAAGTTGGGAATTGATTGATCATTGGTAGTCTACTTCAGAGATTGGAGGTTTCAAGCCCAAATATTACCAACCTAAAAATATATGTTTTAAGAAAAGGAGTAATGAAGGCCTTTTGTTTCCCTTTCAGGCCATAATTGCTATTACAATACCACAATTTTTTTTTTAATTTACATTCTGCTAAATCCAAAAAGGTAATCCTGAGACAAAGCTCATTTCTTTGGTTTCTATTTTAATGTATTAAGTTTTAAAGCTAATTTCTATTTAAATCTTAGTATGTGGCATTCTCCATAAAAATAGTTTATGTATTTGGTTGCACATAAAACTCCCAAAAATCTTGTTAGGAAGAGTTGGTGTTAGCCCTCCTTTATGAGTAGGGAAAGTGCATCTTTGATAAATTAAGAATTTGCCTAAGATCTCACAATTAATGGCTGTAGAATCAGAATCCAATCTCAGGCAATCTGGCTCTACAGATGCCTATGCCATCTCTTCATTATGCTGCCCCTTTCAATTTCATCTATTTGGTTTCTGTTCTCCTACTTTGGTTGATCTATTTTTTGAAGCTATTACCCATCATTAAAAGTAGATATGGGTAAGTGGGTCTTGAACTTATTTATCTTTCACCTTTATGGACTATTTTTTTTTCTTGTTTTATAAGCTAAAAAAGGCTTCTGTCAATCACCATATTGATACAAAGAATGAAAGACCTTGCATTCAGTACAGCTTTCTGGGCCCATATAGTCTCTGTGTAAGAAAAATAATGACTGATTTTATTGTGTATTTTATTTTATATATTTTTTAAAAATTTTTCTCCAACTAATATGCATGTATCTGTACGCTAGGGCTGCCAGAAAAAATACCACAGACTGTGTGGCTTAACAACCAGAAGTGTTTTTTCTCTCAAGTCTGGAGGCTGGAAGCCCAAGATCAAGATGTTGGCAGATGAGGTTTCTTCTGAGGCCTCCCTCCTTGACTTACAGATGGTCTCCTTCTCGCTCTGTCCTAGTATGACCTTTCCTCTGTGTGCATGCTTTGCTCATGTCTCTCTTCTTATAAGGACATGAGTTATTAGGGTTAGTTATTAGTTATTAGGATTAGGGCCCCACATTTATGACCTCATTTAACTTTATCCCTTCATAATCCCTATCTCCGAATGTGGTCTCATTAAGGGTTTCAACATGTGAATTTTGGGGAGACACAATTCAGTCCATAAAACAATGCATATCTTTTTAAAATATCAAATATTATAGTGAGCTTATAATGAACAGAAAAGATCTCTGCCAAGCCCAGTTTCTCAGAGTCTATTATTTTAAACCATTTGGGTTCTAGCTTATCTCATGCTCCCTTCCCCATTTGCTACTCTCCCCATCTAGTCTCACTTTTTTAGCTCAACCACTGGTTACTTCAGCTTCTTCAGACATGATATATATTTATTTTTAAAACTGAGCTATGATTCACATACCGCAAAATTCATCATTTCCAAGTGTACACTTCATTGGCTTTACTCTATCCCCAGAGTTGTTTGATGTCCTTGAATCTTTGTTAGGCTTTGCTCTCATATCCTGAGGGCACACTTTTCACTTAGGCATTCGCCATACTTGCCACTCCAGAGATATCCTGAATTGATAAGCAGAAGTTAAACCTTTGTATTCAATCTTGACCAGTTATTGGATATGGGCTCCTCTAGGGAGGGTCCATAACCTCAGGTGGCATTGCCCTTTGGTTGGTCCTTCTTGTGCATAGATCAGTATTACACTTCCAAAGCAACACCAAATGTCCTAATCTATGTGATTAGCCCACATCCTGCCAAGTTGTGGCCAGTGAAACAATGGTCCTTACTTAGGTAGGATAAAAATTTTAAGAGGCATTGCCCATCTTCCCATGCTAATTGTTGTACCTTTGAGCAAACTGCAGTTTCTGAGTGCCAAGACTCCTCTGTATCTTCTCTATGCCCCAACTTCCAACTCAGCTGCCCTGTCCTGGACTGTTTCAAAAATATTGTTTTCCTACCACAGCAGGCCCAAGAGCAGGTCCACTAACCATTGATGTATTGTCTAAAGTACATAGGACCTCAGATGACCTAGATCATCTTCTTTTCTAATCATGTTGCTGAAACCTACATTCTACACTTGGATATATAACTTTGGAAATGCCATCTTCACCATAGAATCCTGTTCCAGAGGACCACATAGAGGAGCAGGTAAAAGATCCTGAGTAATTACCTCAAACGATTTAACAACCCCAGCTAGGTGAAAGCCTGAAGAGGAGAAATGATAACACATTTCTAATTATTTCTTTACCTTCTTCCCTTCTCTACTCTCTATCCCTACCCTGGACCCTTCTGCTATCATAGAAATTATTTACTCATACATGAGCATGGGTATTATCTTCCATATATTACAGAAAAACCTGTGCACTAATTACTCCAGTATTGGCCCATGACAAAGTGGATTATATATATATATTTTTTTCTCTTAATATATATATATATTAAGAGAATATATATATATATTAAGAGAATATATATATATATTAAGAGAATATATATATATATTAAGAGAATATATATATATATTCTCTTAATAGACTAGCCAGAGTTTCAAGGTTATTTTCTAGCTTCAAAAATTATATTTTTATGTTCAAGGAGCTGAATGTTACCTTGGCGTTGCTCTTTGATGATTCCCATATGATAAATCCTAGTTTACAGTCCCACATCGCCATCACCATCCCCCTACACAGATACATGACTTAGTTGAAGAAAAGAAAAGATCTTCCAGACAGAAAAACAAAGGGGAAAAGAACATTAATAATTTTTAAAAGGAAATGTTTTTTACATATATGAAACTAAAAACTGTGCCATACACAAGTAGGTATGTGAAATGCTCAAAGAAACAAAGTTAAACCCATTCTTCACTTAGGGCTTTATCGACCATTAAAGATAATAATATAAAATGTATATATATTCTACTGGGAGGTATACTAAATAACATTTTTCATATGCATTTGACCAGATGTGGAACTACTATTTAAGTTAATATAATTTATATAATATTCCACTGGATTTACTTCTAGAACTTAATGTCAATTATTGTAATAATCACTTAACATAAAGTCTGCTTTGGTTGTCTGGGGAAAAAAACTTCATTATTCTTGATTACATTTATTGGTCGTATTGTTCCGTAGAAAATTTAAAACTTAAATTTTATTAAAATGAAAACAGCTTAATTTATAAGATGTTAGAATGCTAGATTTCCATTAGATGTTAGATCACTTTCTTTTTCTTTCCTTTTCCTTTTTTTTTTTTAGAGAGGGAGAGACAGGGTAGGGAGGGGCAGAGAGAATCCCAAGCAGGCTCCACGCCCAGCATGGAGCCCTACACAGGGCTTGATCTTACAACCCTGAGATCGTGCTCTGAGCCAAAATCAAGAGTCCAACACTTACCCGACTGAGCCACCGAGGCACCCCTAGATGTTAAATTTCTAACATACATTGAAATTTCATTTTTGGCCACATTTGTATGGCCCAGCTAGATATTTAACAATAACATCTTCAAATTATCTTAATTTTCTCTTTAAAAATGTCTGCAACCCTATAAGCCCAATTTGGTTCACAATATTTTAAAAAGATAAAAAATGTGAGCTGCCTTTGGATAAGTTAAAATAACAACAAATGTCACAATCAGGAGCTGATTTTCTTTCATAATCCAATGAGTAATTTGTAAGAAATGAAATAAATGAGAATATGATTTCAACATTATAAAGCAAATTAACCTCCAAATGTTTTACGCAGACAAAAAAAAAGGAACTCATCTTAATCATTATTAAAATTCCGTGTAATTATTGACTAAGTCTGGCAGTGATGTTTTATATTCTTTATTGGATATTATGTACTTTGAAGGGTCTCAGTGTGATAGATAAAGAATGTATATGTCATTTCAGACAGGTAATTTTGGAGAATCATGGATTGAATGCCAAACTCATTGATAAGCTAGGATAAAATATCATTATTCTTTTGGTAGATTTTATAAAATAAAATCATATTTAATAACCATAGCTATTATGGGATTGGTATTCACTTGAGCAATAAATAGACTATCACAGAACACAGTGTAGGAAGATTCTGAATTCACCTCCTTCCACAGACAAAACAAATCTACAGCTAGATCTGGAACAATTTCCTCTGAAAAAGAAGTGAAAACTAGCTGAACTGCTTCTCCACAATAAAGGATAAAATTAAAAACAAAACAAAACAAAACACACGGAGATGGGTAGGAGAAGGAGAGACACAGTCTCACCAAAAACCCCAACCCTGGTGTGGTGAGCCACAATAGAAAGGGATCTTGTAAGTTCAGAGATTCTCCTGAAGGAGTGAGGGATTTGTGCCCAACATGAGGCATTCCCACCCTTGGGATCTGCATCAGAAAGATGCGCTCCCAAAACACCTAGCTGGGAAACTAATGGGGCTTATGCCCAAGTCACCTAAAGGGCTATAGCAAACTGAGATTCTCCTTTTAAAGGGTTCATGTGTGGTCTCACTTCTCCTGGGACCCAGGACAAAAGCAGTAATATAAAAAAAAAAAAAAAAGCAGTAATATGAAAAGTGCCTAGACTATAGGTGAAATTTTAGCTGCCAATCTTAAAGTATCTGGCGGAAGTGTAGGAGATAGTTGGGACTCTCTCCAGAAAGAAACTGGTAGGTGCTATTTTGCACTGTTTATTACCCTGCTAGCATAGGAGGCACACACAAAAGTGTCACCCTCTTGGTGCCTTGCTAAAGCCAGTGAGTACAAAGGGTTGCAGCATTTTCCTGCTCCTTGCATAGACCTGTGCTAGCAGTCAGGGCATTCTCACACTGCCTTGCTAAAGTCCTTGGTTGCAGAGACAAGGCACTCAGCTACTGCATTGCTGAAGCAGGTGAGTGTACCCTACTGCCGATGCCTTCCAGCTGCTTTACTAAAGCAGGAGTGTGCACGAAATCCCTTGATTGCCTGGCCCTGGTGGCCAAGGGGGCTTGAGTTCCTGGGCTCCACAGGACTGTAACAATGGGAAAAACAGTTCTTGGCAGGCTAAGGCCACAGGGCACTGCATAGACAGCAGACTGAAACAAATTCCAGTCTTCCTGTGAAAAAGGCCTATTTACTTATACTGGAGCTTCAGCCTGAGGGGCAGGCTTTAGGTTTGCCACACGTCTAGAGGAGAAGAACTCTCAGAGAACATGAGCAATGAGACAACCATCCTTAACCTACTCTCTTGGTCTCACTGCAGCCCATTGCTACCTCCCAGAAAGAAGTTTATACTCTCATCCTGAGTCCTGATTTTTTTTTTTTTTTTTTAGGCCTGATTTTTGGAACTGTCACCTAGACAACACCTCCAGATATTCTGGTCTGAAGGCCACATGGTTTACAATTTTGGCCCCATAAAACTGTTTATTTGCATAGTTTAAGAGCTGTTGCCTGAGGGGATGGCTTCCAATCAGCCTAAAAATAAACTAGGTGCTAAATTATACCCCTCTTCCTGGAACACTGACAGGTCTTGGCACACTCTCAACAATGGGGATCTATCAAGAATAAATCAGGTTGCTGAGATAATCACAAATGTTCAAGAGGCAATCAGGAGTTAGGGCAAGGTTGAAGGAGAGGGTTTATTTACACAGGTCCACTTCTTCAAGACTGGGAGAGGCAGGTGGTCTACCTAAGACACAGAAAGAAACACAGACAGTTAACAAAATAAGGAAACAGAAATATGTTCCAAAAGAAAGAACAAGATAAAACTGCAGAAAGAGATCCTAATGTAATGGATATAAGTAATCTACCTGATAAAGAATTCAAAGTAATGGTCATAAAGATGCTCACTGAAATTAGAAGAAGAATGGATGAACACAGGGAGAACTTACACAGAGAGAAGGGAAATATAAGGACGTACCAAACGGAAGTCACAGAGATGAAGGATACCAGAACTTAAGTGAAAAATACACAAGAGGGGCTCAATCGCAGATGATAGGAAGCAGAAGAATGGATCAGCCATCTTGAAGACAGGGTGATGGAACTCACCCAATCAGACCAGCAAAAAAGAATTTTAAAAGGTGAAGATAGCTTATGGTAGCTATCGAGCAATATCAAGTGGAGTAACATTCTCCGTATGGAGGTCCCAGAAGGACAAAAGAGAGAAAAAGAGGCAGAGGACTTATTTGAAGAAATAATGGCTGGAAACTTCTTCCCTAATCTCAGAAAGGAACGGACTGCCGGGTCCAGAAAACACAGAGAATTCCAAGTCAGATGAACGCAAAGAGATCCACACCAAGACACATTCTTATAAAATGTCAAAAGATATTTTAAAGAGAGAATATTAAAGTAGCAAGAGAAAAACAACTTGTTATGTACAAGGGTACCCCCATTAGACTATAAGCAGATTTTTCAGCCAAAATGTTACAGGCCAGAAGAGAATGGCATGATATATTCAAAGTGCTGCAGGAAAACAACCTTCCACAAGGAACATTCTACTCAACAAGTTATCATTCAAAGAAGTTTCAAGTTATCTTTTCTAATATTGTCAATAAAATACTTAACTGAACTTATTAATAAGTAGGTAAATAGTGGTTATACGTGTTTTGGAGGTATAATATCCTACAACAGCTTCCTAATGTATGTACCCCTGCCCTGTGAAATCTATAATTTATTTCCCAAGAATGTTTTTATACAAGTTCAGGTCTTTGCAAAATTTGAGTCAGAGAAAACAAATTTCTCAATGCTTTTTCTCCACGGATTGGTAGATTAGATTAGATAGATAGATAGATAGATAGATAGATAGATAGATAGATAGAAAGAAAGTGTAACATTATTTTCAAGTAAAATGAATTTGAAAATGGATAATTTTATTTTATTTATTTATTTATTTTTTTAAAGATTTTATTTATTTATTTATGTGACAGAGAGACAGCCAGCGAGAGAGGGAACACAGCAGGGGGAGTGGGAGAGGAAGAAGCAGGCTCCCAGCGGAGGAGCCCGATGTGGGACTCGATCCCGGCACGCCGGGATCACGCCCTGAGCCGAAGGCAGACGCTTTAACGACTGCACTACCCAGGCGCCCCTGAAAATGGATAATTTTAAATTTTAAAAAGTCTACCTCCAAAATATAAAAATAGAAATATACTTTTAATCTCCTGTCCAATTAATTATATAAATTAATATAAAGTATTAAATAATGAATTACAGTGCACAGTAATACTTCCTAAGGAAAATAATTTTATAACACACCTTCATCATCAGACACTGTCTTTTTTCTTTTTAAAGATTTTATTTATTTATTTGACAGAGAGAGAACACAAGCAGGGGGATCAGCAGGCAGAAGGAGAGGGAGAAGCAGGCTCCCTGCCCAGCAGGGAGTCTGATGCAGGGCTCTACCCCAGGACCCTGGGATCAAAACCTGAGCCGAAGGCAGATGCTTAAATGAATGAGCCACCCAGGTGCCCCCAGATACTTTCTTATAAATGAAGCAAACTTTTATATTTCAGTTGTGAATTGTATTCTGACATTGAAAAATCATTGGTGATGATAATAAGATGAATTACCTTTTAACTTATTGATCACTTAGATTTTTCTATTTGTGGTTTACCTGAATAGACCTCTTGATACATTGATCTATTGAGATGTCTTATTTTGTAGAAGTTCCTTTTTATACTCTGGGTGCTAGTTCTAAAGTATTTACAGGTAAGGCAAATATATTCTCTCACTCTTTAGCTTCATTATTTTTTTTCTAGCTTCCCCTCATGATCAAAAGTACTTAATTTTAGGGGTGCCTGGGTAGCGCAGTCGTTAAGCGTGTGCCTTCAGCTCAGGGCATGATCCCAGCATTATGGGATCGAGCCCCGCATCAGGCTCCTCCGCTGGGAGCCTGCTTCTTCCTCTCCCACTCCCCCTGCTTGTGTTCCCTCTCTCGCTGGCTGTCTCTATGTCAAATAAATAAGTAAAATCTTAAAAAAAAAAAGAGAGTACTTAATTTTAATGAAGTACAAACTGCAATATTTTTGTCAGTGATTTTGCTTTTCTTTTAAAAAGCAATTCCCTATGGAGCACTTATGAATTGAATTTTCTTTCATGTTTAGGTTTTTAACCCACCTGAAATGGATTTTTCGTTTGCATGGAATGTTAAAAGATCAATTTCTTTTTTCTGAGACAGCTAATTGTTCCAGTGCCAACTGTGAATGTCTTGTTCTATGTCCCACTCACCTAGAATACCACCTTGTCATATATCGAGTTTCTATATATGAACACTTTTAAGATTCTATATGGTGTTATAATGGTCTATTATGTCTATATCATTCTGCTCCAATACAACATTGTTTTAATTACTGTAGCTGAAAGAGGGAAATCCTTCTTTTTCTTCTTCTTCTTCTTCTTCTTCTTTTTTTTTTTTTTTTTGGAGAGTTTCTGGACTATTCTTGGCATCTGACATTTCTATTTAAATTTTATAATCTGTTTGCCAAATAAAACCAGACATATACACTTACACTATTCTGCCCCCTATGTCAGAATTTTAAAGTTTAAGTTGCAGATAATCTCTGATTTATGAACACACTATGTCTTTATTCATTTAAGCCTTTTAAAATGTTGCAACATATGAATTTCTACTTTTGTCCATAAAGCTCTTGGAAATATTTTATTAATTTTACTAAGTATTTTGTACTCTGAGTGCTATTTTAAATGGTATTTATTGTTTTAAATTAGTTTTGTAGATATATAGGAACATAACTGATTTTTCGGAACTTCTACCTAGCGATCTTGCTGAACTAATTCTAATAATTTACTTGTAAAAATTTTGAAGTTTTTATATGTATAGTAATATGATCTACAAATAATTAAATCATCTTTTTTTCTTTCTATCCACACATACCTTGGATATTTTTTCTAAGCTCATTTAATTGACAAAGATATTCAGTCTAAGGTGGAATAAACATTGTGAAAACGACCATTTTTATCTTGTACCCACATTCAGAAGAAAGTTTTCGATATTTTGCTACTAAGTACATAATTGCTGTAGGTATTTGTAACTATTTTTAAATAATCATATTAAAGAAACCACCATATATAATTTGATAAGTCATTATTATTATTGTTACAAATGGGGAGAAAATTTAAGAAACCCTTTATTGCATCTGTTGAGATGAGCATACATTCTTTTGTTATTTGGTTATACAGAAATATACGTATATGCACACATTTATTTGCATATATATCAGCATATATACATATATGGTTTATACGTATACTCATATATATATACACACAAATACACACATATATTCTTGTTACAAAATATTTCTCAAATTCCATTTTATTCCTATTTTTAAAATCAGATATGGAAATTGAATTTTTACAAGGCCCTTTCAGAATCTATAGAAGTACTCATTTTTGTACATGTAGGTTTCTTTCTTTTCATCTAATAATATGGTACATGGTAATAATTTCTGAATATAAAGTTATAGTTAGCTGCATTCCTGGAATAGATCAATAAATATTTTATATTATTTCATTCGGAATTTATTTCTTGTTTCTATTGATATGAGTATTTAATATTACGCATTTTCCTCTGATTATGACTTTACATGTCTCACTTATATCCTACAATGTGTTAGTTTTTCTTTTTTTTTTTCCTTCAGCTAATACAGCAGAGATGACTTTGTTACATTCAGCCATACCTGAGAACTGAGTGTCCAGAATGTCCACACAGGTCCAGGAAAAAGGAAGAAAAGGACTGTTTTGTTATGAGCAAAGTGGGTCTCCCAAAGGTGGTCATTGCGACAAGATGGTTATGGATGCTCTGGTTCCACTGAAAGATGTTCGAGGCAGTGGGTATGTAGTTCAACAGTTTGTATCACGTCCTCAGCCTCTGGCTTTCCTTACTTCTGTTCCTGTGGTTTCCTTGGGTGCACAAGCTAGTGGTTTACTTGGACCTCTGCCTCTTCTTCCTTCTTTTTCTCTTCAGGCTGCACATTTGCTTCTTTCCTCACTTGGCTCTCATGATGTGGAAGTTTCCAAGAAGATGGTGCTAAGGCCAAGAGCTTAATTCTTAATATTATATTTTTCACGGTTTTTAGTTTTCATTTGTATTTTCCCTTTCACTAAGAAAAAATTTAATGGAGAGAATCTTTTTTAATTGAAGTATAGTTGACATATAACATTACATTAGTTTCAGGTGCACAGTGTGGTGACTCTGCAATTCTATACTTTATGCTATCCTGACCACAAGTGTAGCTACCATACAATACTATTACAATACCATTGATTATATTCCCTACGCTGTATTTTCAGGCATGGAATGACATTCCATAACTGAATGTCATTCCATAACTGTCATTCCATAACTGAAAACCTATGGCTAGAGAGGGATTTTTAAAGTTTCTGTGTGCAATGTCCTTTAGGTTTCCAGATCTGTTATTAATTGCAATTTTTATTGCATTAGATATCAGAGAATGTGGTTTGTATTATTTTTATTTTAAGCACCTTGAAATTTTCTTTAGGATCTAATACATGGTAAGTTTTGGAGAACCCATTCTATAGTAGTAGGTATAAAGTGTTATATATTAATAAGATCTACATTATTGATTTTGTTGTTTGGACATATCGTATCCTCACTTATTTTTGTCCACTTCATCTAGACACATTCATCTATCTACATTCATCTACTATAGTATATTGTGTGTGTATGTATATAATTACATATTATATACACACACACATATAATGTATTACATAACAGAAAAATAACTAAGATATATATATCTTGTTATTTTTATACATAAATAAATATTTATATATATTTATATATATTGTTATTTTTCTATAATATGCTTTCATTCTAGGTTTTCCGTCAATTCTTCTCTGCATGCTTAATATTTTTGATTAAGTGTCATATGTTTGGTGAAAAAACTAATGGAAAACATAAGACTACTATGATGGAGAAGAGGCTATTCTCTATTGAGGATTCATTCTCGCTGCTCACAGGCAGATCCTTTAGCAGCCGTAAACGAGGACTGAATTGATTCTACACTGAACTTCAGTGTTTGCATGCACCTCTCTATTTGTAATTCCTTCTTGTTTCTAGAATGTAGCCCTCAAGCTCCTAACGCGAATGTTGGAATTTTCACAGGATTCTGCCAACTGTGGAGGCCCTGAACTCCCATTTTTGTCCCCTCAGCTCAGGGAGGCATCTTAGACTTCGGCCAGCTTTTCTGCTTGCCACCTTTTGCTTCTGCTCAGAGTCTTAGTTTCTTACATTCCACTTTTGAATTGACAAATACCTCAAGAGAAAAAAGAATGTTTTAGAAATCAGATTCAAATTTTTTATCTTCTCTTTTATTCAGAAAGTTGGCTTTGCAAGTCCTTGAATCCTTGGTAGCTTTCTGATAATTTCAAATAGATATATTAAACATTTTGTCTGGTGGTTTTGGTGGTTGTCAGCCAGACAGTTGCTCTCAAACAAGCTGGCCCATCATGGCCAGTTGTAGCACCTGTTCCATTTTCAAACGAAATATTCAACTTGTTTATCTTTTCACTTAACTTTAGCAATAAAATATTCATGTGCAATGTTTTCTGTATGAATGCCAATATTTGGGGGAAAGATTGTTGCTTTGAAAATACAAAATCTTTTCAAAGAATTCTTAACTATTAAGAAGAGACAGGGTAGACTTTTCATTCTCAGTTTACTTTATCCTCAAATTGTATCAACAAAATGCAAAATATCGAATGCATGTTTGATTGGTAAATTTGTTTTCTCGTAGTTTCTAATCTTGTTGCTGTACTTTTCTCACCACTGATGGATATCATCCCAGTCTACATAACTTCAAGTAATTAATACTATGTACTGGGGAAACATGGCTTTTTTTTCTCTCTTTTAAACCAAAGCTCCTATAAAATAGTTATTTATTACAACTAAGTATAGAACAAAAACCAAAAGACACAGCTGATAAACAATAAACAAGAAAAATATATAAGTAAGGTGATATGAATAAATTAAGAGGCTCAATAATTGATCAGAACCTTATGCAATTTATATTATAAAAGTAAAAAATACTATTATGTATAATAGCAAAGGAAAAAAAAATCTGTGTCATTAGCAAAATGATTGTACCCTAAGGACATGCTCATTTTTAAGATAATGGGTGCAGTTATAATTCAACACTAAATTTTTATGGCCTTGAAAAATTGCCCATTTCTCAGTTCAGGTGGGAGAAAGAATTGGGTGCTTATGAAATCATTAATAATGATGATATAAAATTAGAACAATTATAACAGAAAACATTTATCCAGCCTCTGCTTACAACTATATTTTCTGATACTTCATTATAGACTTTTATATAATACATAAAGACTTAATATATTGCACAGGAAACTTCATTATCAGCTAAGTGCCTATTATGCACATGGTGAGATCATTATTCATAAAGTCTGGCTTAGAATTTATCTCTACTTATTTGTACTAGATAGGAGCAAATTTTTAAAACATACTCTTAAATACAAAGCTATATTCGTCGTTGAAAAGAGACATAAAATGGTCATGGACAAACGGTGACACATGATGAAAACAAATTAAAACATCGTATTTTATCTATTCTGCTTCATATTTCCATCTGAATATTCATCCAGAATACTAACAGAGATTTAGCTGTACTTGAAGACTGATATGGGAAAGAAAAGAAAAAGCCAACGAATCATTTCTTCTGCAGTGTTGCCAATTTATATAATAACTTTTTGTTAAAAAAAAGCGCAGTTATTATACACAACTAATGAATCATCGAGCCTTACATCGGAAACCGGGGATGTACTGTATGGTGACTAACATAATATAATAAAAACAAACAAACAAACAAACAAACAAACAAAAAACAAAAAACAAAAACAAAAACAAAACGCAGTTAACACAACTTTTTTAGTCTCAATTTGATTTTTTAATTTTTAAATAAATACTTTGGTATTTATGAAGCAGAGCATTAA
This sequence comes from Ursus maritimus, assembly GCF_017311325.1. Classification (NCBI taxonomy): domain Eukaryota; kingdom Metazoa; phylum Chordata; class Mammalia; order Carnivora; family Ursidae; genus Ursus; species Ursus maritimus. The sequence continues at coordinate 38,568,982 of NW_024423564.1, read as the reverse complement.
AGGATGGCAATACACATTTGTGTGTGTGCACCTTTTGGGAGTACTGGGATACAGTTGGGTGACTACATTCATGTATCTTTTTAAATGTAAAAATAGAATAAAAGTATCACATAGTTTATCCTTTGCATTAAAAACTGTTAGTCTCCTCATGCATACATGCACATCACACACACACACACACACACACACACACACACACACACACACACTTCAGAAATCTTTACCTGTAAATTAGAGTGTGTAAGTAACCCACATAAGAGTATGTTCATATTTATGTGTTCTATTATTTTCTGGAATCCATCCCTTTATCATTATGCAATACTCTTGTCTCTTGTTACAGTTTTTGTTTTAAAGTTTATTCTTTTCTCATAGAAGTATTGCTACCCCAGTTTCCTTTCTGTTCCCCTTTGCATGTAATAAGTTTTCCCATCCCTTCGCTTTCATTCTGTGTGCATCATTAGATCTGAAGTGAGTCTCTTACAGGCAGCATACAGATGGATCTTGTTTCCTTAACCAATCTTTGATTAGAGCATATAGTGTATTTACATTTAAAGTAATTATTGATAGATATGTACTAATAGCCAGTTTGTTGACTGTTTTCTGGTTGTTGTTGTGGTTCTGTTTCCTTCTTCTTCTCTTGCTCTCTTCCTTTGTGATTTGGTGACTTTCCTTAGTGTAATGCTTGGATTCCTTTCTCTTTATTTTTTGTATCAATAAATTGGCATTTCATTTGTGGTTACTATGAGATCGTATGTAACATTCTATGTGTATAGCTATTTTAAGTTGATGGTCACTTATGTTCAAGAACATTCTAAAAAGCACTGAATTTTTCTTCTCACCTTTATATTTTATATTTTATGTCATATTTTACATTATTTTGTATATCCCTTGAATAATTATTATAGGCCTAGATATTTTTACTACTTCTGTCTTTTAATCTTCATATGAGCTATATAGGTGATTGATCCATTATCTTTACTATATATTTACCTTTACCTGTGAGAATTTTTCTTTTATAATTTTCAATAGTGATTTAAATGCCACCTTTATCAAGCACTAAGTTTTAATATTTATTTTGGTCTCTTAATTGACCTTTCATTTTTTTTTCCATTTTTCTCCTAATTGACCTTTCATTTTTTTTTTTTTTCATTTTTCTGTATGCCTGTTCAAACTGAAAACCCCAAGGTTTCATTAAAGATGCCATATGTCATGTTCCAACAGGGGAGCAGGGAGCTTGATCTACCAAATCAATCTTTTTTAACTTAGACTTTTCCAGGGTATTCTTGCTTGCCATTTTGTTCTCCAATGAATTGAAGAATAGTTCTGTCATTTGTTTTTTAAAAGACTGTTGATATTTTATCGAAATCAAGCTACATTTAGAGATTTACTTTAAGATAACTGACATCTTTATAATATTGAGTCTTTTTATCCAAAAATATGGTAAGGCTTTTTCTTTTTTCACATATTTTGAGGGTTTTGTTTTGTTGGTTGTTGTTGCTATTGCTGTTTTTCATTTTGTGACCCATAACATTTCATCAGTTTCTTTTTTGAATGTTTTTTATTTGGGTATAGCCAACACATAATGTTACATTAGTTTCAGGTGTACAAGATAATGATGTTACATTAGTTTCAGGTGTATAACACAGTGATTCAACTTCTCTATACATTATGCTGTGTTCACCACAAGTGTTAGCTAGCATCTGTCACCATAAAATGCTGTTATGATATCATTGACTACATTCCCTATGGTGTGCCTTTTGTTCCCATGATTTATTCATTCCATAACTAGAAATCTGTATTTCCCACTCCCCTTCACCCATCTGGCCCATTTCCCACTGCCCTTCACTCCGGCAAACATTAGTTTGTTCTCTGTATTTATAGGTCTGATTTTGCTTTATGTTTGCTTATTCTACTGTTTCTTTCATAGAGCTTTTGCATATTTATCGTTAAGGTTATCTCTAAGTATTGCATTATTTTGTTATAAATGGTGTCTTTCTGTCTTTTTTTTTAAAGATTATTTATTTTAGAGAGAGAGTGCATGCACGAGCAGGAGGGGCAGAGGGAGAGGTAAAGAGAATCTCAAGCAGACTCTACAGTGAGTGAGGAGCCCAAGGCAGCGCTTGATCTCATGACCCTGAGATTACAACATGGGCCGAAACCAGAAGTTAATCACTTAACAGATTGAGCCACCCAGGCACCCCAATGGTATCTTTTTTCAATATGTCTCCTGATCAGATATTATTTGTAAATACGCAATTGATTTTTGTATGTCTGCTTTCTGATAGTCTATTTTTTTTTTACAATTAAAAAAATTAAGTATTCTTTGTTTTTCAAGTACAAAGTCACATTATTGGTAAATAATGATGTTTATTTCCTTTTCTATTTGTTATACTTCTTTATGCTTCCTTTAATTTACTTATATTGGCTATTACTTTCAGGAGATTGTTAAATAATAGAATCAGTCATGCACATTATTCTTTATTCCTTTGAAGAAAATTCTTAGATATGTTGCTGTTAGTTGGACATACAGATATATCTTATCTGCTAAATAAGAATGGATCTCTTCTTATTTTTTTGAAGAATTACTTTTTTAATATTGAATTTTATCAAATGCATTTTCAATAAATATGCAAGAGATAATATAATTTTTCTATTTTTAATATATTTGTAATATTGAAAGTCTTGCTTATCTATGTTACTCAGCTATGGTGGCTTTTTACAAGATAATTCATTTTTATTTTCTAATATTTCATTTCAGATTTTTTATATTTATAAATTAAAATGATTTGAGGTTTTATTTATTGATTTATTTTTAAATATTATTTATTTATTTGACACACAGGGAGAGCACAAGCAGGGGGAGCAACAGGCAGAGGAAGAGGGAGAAACAGACTCCCCATTGAGCAGGGAGCCTGATGTGGGACTCGATCCCAGGACTCTGAGATCATGACCTGAGTCAAAGGCAGACGCTCAACTGACTGAGCCACCCAGGCACCCCTATTTTTTGTAACATCTTTGTAAAGTTTTGGCAAAATCCACTCACATTTCATTGGCCAAATCCAAGCTGATGGCCAAGATTGACATTTCTGCAAAAATGCCCACAGGAACCACTGTAATCACATGGCAACAAGGAACTGGTAGTTGAGAAGAGGAATAAATAGTTGGGAATAGTAATAAAATCATCCATAACTACACTACTTTCCTAGTATTTCCTTCCCTTCCCTTCCCCCCCTTTTCCTTTCCTTTCTGTTCTCTTCCCTCCCCTCCCCTTCCTTTCCTCTGCCCTCCTTCCCTCCCCTCCCCTTCCTTTCTTTTCCTTTCTTTCCTCCTTTTTCTCTTCCTTTCTTACTCTCTCTCTCTCTCTCTCTCCCTCCCTCCCTCCTTGCCTGGCTTCTGTCTTGGTGTTGTACATTCTGTTGGTTTGGGCAAATGTATAATGACATATACCCACCACTATAACATCATACAGAGTAATTTCACCACCCTAAAAATCCTCTGCACTATGCCTATTCATCTCTAACTCCTAGCAACCATTGATTTTTTTTTTCTCTCTTCATAGTTGTACCTTTTCCAGAATGTCATATTGTTGGAATCATATAGTTTGTAGCCTTTACAGGTTGGCTTCTTTCATTTTGTATATTTGTTTGAGATCTTCCTTGTCTTTTCAGGCTTGATAGCTCATTTCTTTTTAGCACTTAATGGTATTTCATTGTATCAATGTACCGCAGTCTATTTATGCATTCAGCTACTGAAGGGCATCTTGGTTGCTTCCAAGGTTTGACCATTATTAATAGAGCTGCTATAAGAATCTATGCACAGGTTTTTATATGGATATAAGTTTTCAACTCCTTTGGGAAAATAACAAGAAGTGTGATTGCTGGGTCATATGGTAAGAGTATGCTTAGTTTTATAAGAAACTGCCAAACTGTCTTCCAAAGTGGCTATACCATTTTATTTTCCCAATAGCAATGAGTAAAAGTTCTTGTTATTCCACATCCTTGCCAACTTTTGGTGTTGCCAGTGCTCTGGCTTTTGTCCATTCTGATAGTTAGGAAGTAGCTCATTGTTTTAACTTGCATTTTGCTGATGATATGTGATGTGCAACACCTTTTCATATGCATATTTGCTATCTATTTCCTTTGGTGAAGTGTCTACAGTCTGGCTTATTTTCTAGTCAGACTGTTTTATTATTGTTTAGTTTTAGGAGTTCTTTAAAATATATATTTTAAATATTATATAAATACACTTAGGAAATATTTATGGGGGGGTTGTGCCCGGGTGGCTCAGTGGGTTAAGCATCTGCCTTTGGCTTAGGTCATGATCTCTGGGTCCTGGGATTAAGCCCTGGATTGGGCTCCCTGCTTAGTGGGGAGTCTGCTTCCCTCTCTCTCTCTCTCTCTCTCTCTCCCCACCTCTGCTCCTACCCCCTCCCCCTTGTTCTCTCTCTCAAATAAATAAATAAAATCTTAAAAAAAAATTTATTAGGTGTGTCCAATTTCTAGTAGTAGAAGATACTAAGATTCTTAAGACATAATTCCTGCTAACAAGAAACACAAAGTATAATTAGAGAAAGACAAGTAAACCAATAATTACAATATAGAGTAATAAAGTTATGTAATTGGAACACACTTAATGGATACCTAAATACCCAGGGGTACTTGGGTGGCTCAGTTGGTTAAGCATCTGACTCATGATTTCAGCTCAGGTCATGATCTCAGTATTGTGGGATTAAGCCCAGCTTCAGGCTCCATTCTCATAGGGGGTGTCTGCTTGAGATTCTCTCTTCCTTCCTGTCTGCCCCTCCCCACACTCATACTCTCTCTTTCTCTCTCTTTCCAAAATAAATAAATTTTAATATATATTATATATAATTGCATATACACACACCCATAGGGAAGGAGGTACCATCAAACATTATCTCATGACTTTATGCCCCAAATTTTAATTAATATTCCATTAATTAAAGAAATGAGGGTGAAGACATTCAAGGAAATAAGGGCATCATAATGTTAGTCATGGGAACTAGCTCAGTCCCTTTTAAAGAAAATCCAAGAAGTTAAACATGGCTCAAGGAGAGAGTGAATTATGAATGTCGAGAAAGAGAAATCTCAAAATGTGGGCAGATATAAAGGATTTTGTTTGTTTTGGAAAGGATTTGGAATTTGACTTTGAAGATGATGGAAAATCTTTGACTGGTTTTGAAGTATGAGGATGTCATATGAGATTTGGACTTTTGAGAAGTTTGTTTTACAGCATGCAATAATCAAGTGAATGTGAATATTCAGTGGAAACTAATTAAAATGGAACTCTGAGAGACCCCAATGGCAGGGTACACTCATTTTTGTCTGGAATCCTGTCACATTTTTGGAACTGTATTTCCCTATAGCCATCATGCCCATGCTTACAGGCACAGTTGTAGCAGTGGGTATGTTACTAAAGTCAGTAAAATTTGCTGTAACTTAGCAGACATCTGTCCCCTATTAACTACTCTCTTGAATAAAGGCTCTCAGGCTTGGGAGCTTTTAATATGACCATTTCTTATGATCTCACAATGTGGACTGGGAAACTAAGAAATCTAGTTATTTATGTGAGAGTGGAATTAAGGAGAACTAAAAAAGACAGAATGATTTAGAAACATGCCAAACTAAACAATTATGGACCACTCCTACCCCTACCATACAAATAGAGACATTTTAGATAAATTTTATCATTTTATAAATAAGTAACTTTAAGATTTAACTTAAATGTAATTCTATAATGTTGGATTCTCTTTTTTTTCCCTAAGGACAGAAATAATTTTAATATATTCTGTAGGAAAACAACCACACAAATGTTTTTTTTTCTTTAATTACAACAAAATATTAAGAGACTTTTATACAAAAATCATTTTCAATGCAGAGCAAAAAAAAAATGGTGAATCAAGGATCATTATAAAGAAAGAAGCTGTTATTACCTGCAAGAGAGGAAAGTAGTTAGAAAAATAGCTATCTTGAGGGTGCCTGGGTGGCTCAGTTGGTTAAGCATCTGAATCTTAATCTCAGCTCAGGTCATGATCTCAGGGTTGTGAGATCAAGCCCCATGCCAGGCTCCGTCCTGGGCATGAAGCCTGCTTAAGATTCTCTCCCTCCCTCTCCCTCTGTCCTTTCATTCCCCTCTTTATAGCTTTCTCTCTCTCTAAAAAAAACAAAACAAACGAACAGAAAAACCAAAAAAACCTCTTAAATAGCAATGTTTCTAAAATTAAAAAAAAATAAGAATAAAAAATAATCTACCAAACAAAAAAAGTATAGCATTTAGTGGTAAGATCCCCAAAATGAAAGAGGAAAAAACATAATATAAAGCAATAATCAGCTGCTAGTTAACCCTGAAGATGACAAAACACACACACACACACACACACACACACACACACACACACAATGTATGTTTAAGGAAGTAAGTGACAAAATGAAAACAAAGAGAACACAGTCAAACACAGCTTAGGATCTTCAGATTCAGAAAGAGAAATCGCACTTCAATGCAAGGGAAAAAAAGTCAGTAGACAGACTAGATTCACATGTAAAGTTTTTGCTTTAAGATAAATATAATGATTTGGATAACATTTACCAATTAACTAAATTGCCAAAATTGACTGTTGAATTTTCTCTTTCTTTGGTTGACTTACAAGCAACTTTTTAAGAATAAATCTAACCAGCAGTATTTTTGTTATTAGAACTATCTAAGGGGCGCCTAAGTGGCTCAGTGGGTTAAGCGGCTGCCTTCAGCTCAGGTCATGATCCCAGGGTCCTGGGATGGAGTCCCACATCTGGCCCCCTGATCAGCGGGGAGCCTGCTTCTCCCTCTCCCTCTCCCCCTCCTCTGGCTTGTGCTAGCCCGCTCTCTCAAATAAATAAATAAAATCTTGAGGAAAAAAAAGAACTACCTAAATTTAGTCATATCTTATCGATAATATCCTTATTCCACTATCCCTTAATGATGGACTACATATGATGACATATTAGAAAAAAATATCTAAACTTATGAATTTAGCATCAAAAAATTTGTATTCACATTCTAAAACCATCATTTCACAGCTTAAATGAAACTGTAAAATGTGCCATCTGCTCCGTCTGCATTATATGTTTAAATGCATCATATAAGATAGTTGTGAATATATAATACATGCTATAAACCTATGTATGTTTGCAGGAACAATGATGCAAAAAGAGAATTTACATAGCAGTTATCATGAAGTGTGGGTATAGCCAGATTATTTTTTTCTAAGGACATTAGAAAAATAGGTAAACATAGTTAAGACTTTCGGGATCCCAAGAGCTATAGTTAAATTTGCTCTTGGCATTTAAAAATATACACACTATCCTCAGGATAAAAAGTTGTCAGTGCTTAAGTTAGAGAGAGGCAGTTCATATTCTCAAGATCAAATCAACATATACCACATTTACTTGTACTTGGAAATCTAGTTTCAAATTTTGAAAAAATTGTTTTATATTTTACTTTATTAATTTGTATCTAAGAGAAATAGCTTACTCTATAAATTAGAATAACATTTTTTCTTATTATTTTTAATCCTCTCAAAAGTATAATAAAGTAATACCTTTGAATGGAAATAATAGACCACTCTTTCATTAATTAAACAAATACATTGAGCATCTAATATATGTCCGCCACTATGGACATGGGAAATACAACACAATTGTACAGGCAGTCCTTGCTCTCATAGAATTTACATTATACTATGCTAGAAGGCAGGAAAAACTCAAACAACTCATATGCCAGGTAGTTGATATGCACTGTGAAGTAAAATAAAACAAGGTAAGCGAATAAAGGGTGAAGAGGTAGGAAGTACTATTTTAGACAGCATAGTTTTGAATCCCTTCTGAGAAGGTGATACTTTTGCAGAAACCAAAATAAAGTGAGAAATTAAAGAAAATAGATATCTGGAGGAAAGGAGATCTGGAGAGAGAGAACATTCCACAAATACCAACTGAGCTCCAACTAAATCTAATGCCCCGTTAACTGCAGTGTTATGGACACAGTTTTTGTGATCTAGTTTTAGAGATAAGGTATGTCATGAAAAGATAATTGTTAACACAGATCACTGGATAAACTCAGTGAGAAACATTTCACAGACTATAAGGTCACAGCATTTCTACGGCATAAAGAACTCTTTTCCCCCTTGTGTGTTGCAGGGAAAGTTCTGAACCTTTGAGGAGTCACTCCTAAAAGGAAAGACATGTGCCTTGTTCGCTACTGAAGTTCAGCACAAGCACCTGTCACTTAAGTAGATAGTCAAAGGAGCTTTAGGGATGAGTGAACAAAAGGATGGATGGGTAAGCGTGAAAAAAATATGACCATATCTTTAAGAATGCATCACAGTAGGACAGGGAAGTATTCCAAGAAGATATCTCATGACCCGGAGATCACAACCTGAGCCAAAATCAAGAGTCAGACGCCAACTTACTATATGGCCCAGGCACTTGTATATCTTTAATTAAGCAAATATTATTATATATACTTTCAATAAAAATTAGTAAATGTGAACAATAATATTTAGTATTGATTTTACTAAGTCAATTTTGCTTCAAATAGCATCTTTTTAAATGACTCAAATATCTTTGATGACAGCTACTATGTTTGAAATCAGATGGTCTTAATATATTGACAAAAAAAAAAAAAGCTTAAAATGTGCATATGTGTTCAGAGCCTGAAAATTTTACCAGCTGTTATTCTAAATGTATTCAGTAAACCCACTGTTGTTACAATATTTTAAATCGTTTCTTAAACACTAGATGAGAATAATATTAAAATGAAACATTAATTATTCAGAATGTTTCTTTATTTAGAGGTGGGAAAGCTTTACTGTCCAAATGTTAGACAATAGTTTAGGGGATCTGGTTGGAAAAACACAGTAGGTGAGTTCACATTTGTGAAATTCTCTGGTCACTGTTGTATAACTAAATAGTTCAGTATTCTAGCTGATTCCGGTTCTGCCTTGCAAACAAATGCACAACTGGGAATTGCAGTTTATCTGGTACTTTGGGGAAATTTCAAGGAAACTTCTTCCCCATATTTTAACTGACAATGGAAGATAAAGACTGTCATCGAAATGTCATGCTAGATTGGAAGTATCTATTGTTCCAAATGCAGACAAGACAAGCTAGTCCTGGTGTTAAAGACACTTAATCTCTGCAGGAGACTGTGTTCTTTCTCTTCATGTAATACATTATTTTACATTTTCATATACATATCCTGGCATCCATCAGCTCTAAGATGAACATCATAAAGATTACACTATTTTTAGCTAGGACAATCATCGGAGCTTAAGAACTTTGAATAAATGAATAAAACTTCATGCAATTTTTGAAGAGTGTGCTTTTTAAAATAAAATATTTATAAGTGATTTTGACAAAGGAATCTTTTAAAGTTAGAAATGTTAATTATGGGTTTACATAAAATTTCTTAGAATATGGTAGTCAAATGATATGAACTAATCTTTTTGTAATCAATTTAATAACATTACAAAAGAGCCATCTAGCAAGACTATTCCCAAATTAAAACAAATGAACAACACAGATTTAAATGATGCCGTGCAAAAACTACTTTGGAATGAAAGGTTGAACTTATTTGAGTTTAATGTAACACATTAGGACACAGATTATTTTTCATGGAGAATACAAAAAAAAAAAAAAGACCTTACTTTAATAATAACAAAATGACACAGTACATAAGCCAAAACATTAATTCACCAGAGGGCTGAAATTATAAATTAGGAAGATTCTTTACAGTTCTATTTAGTATATAGAACTTGCATACATTTTGCTCCTAAAATATAGCTATCAAGAAAGAAAAAGTGTGTACTAAACTTGAGAGAATAGCATCCATTAATTTAATTGCCCTACAATTACATTTACATTTGAATAAATAAAAAGTCAATGGATTTTGATAATTTGAAATAAAAAATGTTCAAGACTGCATTGTTTTAATCAGAATGTTAAAATGTACCTGAAGATTTCATATTTTATTTTAATCAACTCTAAAATGACAAAATACCAACAATAATAGCAAGAATCTGAATATAATTGAACGAAGGTATTGTTTTCTTTTAAAGTACTGAATTAGGTCATTATATTTCTTTTTCTGAGTATAGCAAAGTATGATTGAGAAATGATATATAAATGCTTGAGATCATAGAAAAGATATGTCAAAATGTCATAGGTGCTGAGAAGGTAATGACAGAGGATAGAAAAAAAATGGATCAAATCTCAGTTTTGCTGCTTTAAGATTGAATTCCTGAAAATTTTTGTTGAACATGAATCTGCCTCTCACAGTTTTGAAAGCATTTGACATTTTCTGTGACTTGAAGTGCATCAACATTTCAAAAATATTGTTCCCCAAAGAAATTACATATCTAATTCTTCAATAAAAAACAACAATAACTTTGTGGGTGACCTAAACATATTGCTACATAAACTTGAGACTGTCTGTCTTTCTTTTTTTTTCCTTTTTAATGGGGGGAGGGGCAGGAGAAGGAGAGAGAATCTTAAGCAGGCTCCATGTTCAACGCAGAGCCTGACAAGGGGCTTGATCTTACGACTCTGAGATCATGACCAGAGCCAAAATCAAGAATCAGACACTTAACTGACTAAGCCACCCGGGCACCCCAGAGATTTTCAATGTACAGAAATCAATTCTGTGATGAAGAAAGTGGGGAGAATTACTGATCAAAGTTCATTCTTAAAATATACAAGAATATTAAATATTTTTTCTTATAATATAGAAAGGAATTTTTTAAATTTTATAATTGACAACTAAGTGATCTAAACTTCAGGTACACTTTGCCAAACACTAAAGGTTTACTGAGGATATCTTAAATAGTGAGGGGTTACTGATCTTAGAAATTTTATCTTTTTAATTGCATATAACTTCTGGTAGTAATTTCTAATGTCAACCATAACAAAAACAAATAAAAAGAACCTCTTTACCAGATACCTTTTATGGAACTATTCTGTTTTCATCAAGTAATTTCCATGTTTAGAATTTAGAAGTTTGTTTTTTGTTTGTTTGTTTTTTATACTGTTGTTTTTGATGAAATTACAAAGATTGAAAGATGTTTATGAGAAAATGTTTCAATATACTAATAGAGCTACACAAACCTACATCCTTTAAATATTTGGCCTTCAGAAATTAAAGTGAAAATATAAAATTCTTTACTTTGAATCCTTATTTTTTATAATATTTATTTTTAGAGCAAGTAATCTAATGTGTATACCAGAGCAGAAAAACTATGATTTGTATAAACAGAAGCCAAATACTTGTAGAGTGATACATTTATTAATTCATTCATCAGTTAGTCAAAACATACTTTACGAGCATCTTTGTATCAAAGGAATACAGAGATAAGTAAGGCAAGGTCTTGATTCTAAAAAGGCAGTGGTCTAGAGTGGAAAATATCGATATAAAATTTATGATAACACTGTATAGATGTAAATAGCTATGTTAACATAGGTACAATCAAGTTAAAGCGATGAGATGATTCTCAATTGCCAAGAAAATAATTTGCCTTTAATTGTTTCAGTAATCCTACCTAAATGGGAATATCCAGCATTTAAAAAAAAAATACTATAAATGTTCCACATGAGTTAAATACTCTTATCAGTCTCTTTTTCTTCTATGCCAAGAGTATCCCAGAGAAATTCTGTGTGCTGACACTGGTAACACAACTAGGAAAAGGTAGAGCTGAGATGTGAACGCAAGCAATTCGACTACAGAGCTCATGTGCTCAGTACACAATGCAGAGTAACTGCTCAGTGTCTTACAGAAAGGGAGAGGAGAAACAGAAACTTCCTTTTGCTGTACCATTGTAGAAGAACCAGGTAACTCTTTCTGCAAGGAGATCAATGTTTAACCTGCTAGTCTCAGGCTGAGGAAAGATCTCTACCATGTGGTGGTCTTTTAGGGACAAGCTTTTATTCAGTTAACATATATTTATTGAACACCTGATATGTTCTAGGGATTGTTCAAAGCTCTCTTTTGTTAAGAAACAAAATAGACATTTTTGCCCTTATGATGCTTATATTGTAAGAAGCTTACATTCCAGGTAGCTCGTATTATAGAAAAAAGAACGTGGCTGACCATAATAACAGATTTTGTCTATTTACGTAATATGTGAGAAGCTTAGAACAACAGAAGACATCATGGGCTAGTACAGAATCTTCCTTAGTAACAATCAGTTGTATTTGCTAATAGTTTCCCAGAGCCTTGAAATAACTGTTAAATTGCATGAACTCAAATGCCACTCCAGTAATTTCATACAGATAAAAAGCACTTTAAAGCTTTGAAGCCACAAATCTCTGAGCTTTATCCCACAAATACCTGCCCCACAGCTCTTTAAAACCATCTTTTATTTATCCCCATCAACTAATCAATCAAGTGTGTTGGTTGCTGTGTCTCCACGTTTGTAACTTATCTCTTTGTTTCTTAGTGGTTGAGTCATCACCCCAAGACATCAAGAGCTCTCTATTCTGAGCAAATAGAGCTGACGTGATTATATTGGATGACAAGATATATAAAAAGATTTATGTGCTTATATAGCTAAGTAGGTGACCAGATTTCGATAATTGAACAGTGATATGGTTCACATACTGGAGGTTAAAATTAATTGTAGAGTTCTTAGAAACCTTTTCTTTTTTAAATTGTACTTTAATAGCCTAAAGAATTCATGTGAATTTGTTTGACTCTCTGCTTTCTTTTAAGCAACAAGTTATGCAAACTGCAGGTTGTAGTGTTTATAACTACCCAACCCTAATTCACGCTATTCTTTAGGGCCCTAAGGTGACAATTATTTCTGAATTCACTGGTAAATGGAAGTCTGGTGTGATGACAAAACCAAAAAACCTGTCTGTGTGTTTTTCCAGGCTGCCTGAAGAATCCCTCATGGCTGATAATAATACGTCGCCTCTAATCTTATTTTCTATTTCTAAGATGTATTTTTATTAACCCTCATTTTCTATTGTACCCTTCATCTGACATAGGATTTGCTTTGTTTCTTCAGTAATTCTGAGTGTCTTCAAGGGAGGCTAATGTGATGGAATAGGTTGTGTTACCAGTGTGGAAAAAGAGGGGGGAAAATCTCATTCTAAGATCATTTAACTGAAGAAAAGGAAAAAAAAAAAATTCTACCTGACTTTAAGTAAACTTTTCCCCAAATTTCCAAATACACCAGAAAATCCTGGAGGATGGATTATGAGGTCATGTGGTACAAAAAGAATTTCCTTTCTCAGGTGTGAAAGCAGAGGAAGAACTCATGAAGCCTTTACCTTCTCCATAGAATAAAATAGTTCAGATTGGGTCTTAAGAAAAAAAAAAAGAAAGAAAGAAAGAAAGAAACTTTACCAGCTGAAAAATGTATGTACATGGGAAGGAAACGTAAATAAAGTGGAGCAGCGATTCTTCAAAGGCATGCATATGCAAGGGAGTGTTGTCAGAAGAAGCACTCAGTACAGAAAGAAGGTGCAGTCAGGGAGGTATGTGCCAAACAAGCCAATTTAAATTCGGCCAGTCAGCAAACAGCAATACCTGTCAGTTTGCAAGAGGATATTTTGCTTTCCTTGGACAAACAATGCTCTTCTTCTGTTATAAATGACATTACTTAGCTTGACATAACAAGATGTTCTGAACAAGGCACTTAGAAGAAGAAGCATTTCTTTGATTAACTTGAGGACATTGAAACAAGGGAAGATGCATAAAAAAAGAAAAAAAACACACTTAGAATAGCTCATTGATATGAAAAGCAGATTGACATACACAAGAAACACTGTGGTGAGAAAGTAGAGCTCTGCAGCTTGTGGTTGTCTTAATAACCTAGTTTGACCTACTGCAGGGACAAATGTAACCATTTGTGGAGAAATCTCATTCTTGACAGTCCAAAAAAAAAAAAAAAAGAGGAACGAAAGCTGACTTATTTAATAGTTCTATTTTTAAAAAGCTTTAAAATTAGCACAGCTGTTTAAACAACAAAGGTTTCATTGATCTTATCTACTTTAAGTTTATTCTTGTAAGCATTGATAATATCAACAGTTAACAATTATTAAGCATTTATGAAGTCTTAGACATTGTACTTCACACTTTTTTATGTATAATTCTCTCAAAATCACTACAATGTGGGCATTGAACTTATCTTCATTCTAGAAGTAAGAAATTGAATGCTTATGGAGGTTGTCATTGCCAAAATCAGATAGCAAGCAACTTAGCCTTGGAAATCTGTGCTTAGACTTCCCACTCTCAATCATCCTACTGCTGAACATGCCTTCAAACTGTTGGGACAATTCTCCTTCCTTATCATTATTACCACATTGCTAACACGCAAAATTTTTATCATCTTTTTCTTGAAAACTTAATATTTTAGCTTGATATAAGCTTTTCCCCAGGGTTTTCTTATATTTCAATAACTATTTCTCATTTCCAGGAATAGAGGGACTGCAATTCACATTTGGGAGGCAGCTACAAAGGCCTTCCATCCTAGGAGGAATGCTCACGGTGCTTTCACAATCAGTGGACATTATTTACTGCTAAATTACAATGGAATTTCTATGGCATCACATATTATATTCACATTAAAGTCAAATGAGCTCATCGTGATTAATGTCACTACAGTGAACACCAAAGAAATTAATGGCGATTATCTACTCATTGCAAGGGTGGCTGATAATTAGTGCTATTACACAAAAAGGTACATTTTAAGCAATCATCACCATGCATTCTTTTAGTACCATTACAATGCTGATCACAATGAGTCCACCTGGAAATCACAAAGCCAGAACATAAGTTTGCCAAAGTCTGTGGTCTCAGGTGTGACTAAAGAACAATTCCACCAAGTTTTTGGAATTCTATTTAAATACATATAACAAAATTTTCTTTCCTGAATATATTATTTTAATAAGGTATGATCACAAATAGTAGACGTTGGCTTTTTTTTTTTTTTTAGTGTAAGACTTTGATACAGCTGCAAGAAAAATCATACATTAAGACTTAAGAGCAAAGCATAAACTCTAAAATATTTAAATATTTTATTCATTGGGATGCACATTTATTCATAGTTCTGTATTATTTCAGACAACAGAATTTGCTTTAAGGATGTGATAAAATGTGACCAAAAATGAGCATGTATGTAACCTGTGTAATGGTGGCACTTTCCAAGGGAATTAATAGGAATAGGTTTGTAATTTTAGGAAGAAGTTGTTGTTTTTTTTTTTTGACCTTGACCTTGACCAAGATAATGAGTTGAATATTTAATTTACTTCTTTGCTACTGTGACCCTTTTGATAGCCTAAGATAATGATTTTTATCCAGGAACAAAAATGGAACTTAAAAGTAGAATGCTATCATTCCCTCAGAAATAACAATTTATCAGACCATAAGCCTAGCTATCACCTTTTTTTAATTAGGTAAATTCTTTTTTTTTTTTATTGGGGTAAAGGACATATAATATGAAATCTACTCTATTAACAAAATTTTCAGTGTGTGGTACAGTATTATAACTATATGTATATTGTTATACAGCAGATACCCAGAACTTAATTAGGTAAATTCTAATTTCACACAAATTTTCGATGTTCTTGGTTGCATAATTTATGGACTTTTCCAAGTGGAATTCGCATGTTAGTGAAGCCAGCTAGACTGAAGTTTTTAATTAATTCAGCCACCTATGAATCATGAAAGACAAGAAATGAAGCATGGATGTCATTTAAAAGATAAAGTCCTCAGGTTTACAGGATTTAACATCCGTCATAAAGTTCATTTCCAAGAGTCCTCATTACAAGTGAAATGCAGCTGTTCCATTTGGATTTCCTCAAACCATTATTGACAAAAGAAACCATTCAGTGGCACCAAACAGACTTGTATTTGCTGAGTAACCTGACTCTTCAGGCACAATATTATTTCTGAATGTGACATGATCTTCACTACCTCAGTTTAAAAACTTCTGATGTCTTTTAAGTGAAGAATATTCCTAAGAGACTTCTGTACTTGACTGAAATGCTCAATTTTCTCCCATTTTAAATGATGAATTTGTTGTCTCTTAAGCAGAAGGGAGAAGGTTAATAGTTGTATTATTCATTTCTCTGAAAACTTCTTTTGATTAGGAAAAAAGTAATAAAATATCCCAAAGGAAAGTCAAATTTTATTTATTCATGTGTTGTAGCATCTGCTACAGAACACAGGTTTAACCCAATGATTTTTTTTTTTTTAAACAGAGTTGAGAGGGGTGGGAGCAGAGACTTTAAAAAAATAAAGAAATTTTTATGAACACCAACGTACAAGTCAATTCTTTTTTAAAGTTTCTATTTGAGGGAACTGAATGAAATTAATTAGTGCTACATTTTACTTGTTTTAAAATATTCGACTCTAAGAAATACTTAATGACATATACAACATGAAGTCTGACAGAATTCGGATTGAAAAATGGGCCCTAAAGCTAGGCTGCCCACGTCTTCTGAAAATGGATTCTACCTCTTTCTGCAGGATCTTTGGGAAGACAATTTCTCTGACTCAGTTTCCCACCGATAAAAATGGGCAGAGGATATAATAATTATTTCTATCTCAGAGGTTCTTTGCATACTGAAATATAAATTTGTTGGAACAATTCCTGGCATATACCACTCGGAAAACAATGTTAACCTTATTACAGAATGGTTATCTAAACAAGGGGTCTGCATTCAAACTATAGCTTTTTAGCTAAATCTGGCTTACAACTTTTTTAAAAATAAAATTTTATTGAAATTCATCCACATCCATTTTATTTATTTTTTAAAGAAATTTTTAAAAGATTTTACTTATTTATGAGAGAGAGAGAGTGAGAGACAGAGTGCACACAAGCACGGGGGAGGGCCAGACGGAAGGGAGAAGCAGACTCCCTACTGAGCTGGATCCCAGGACCCAAAGATCATGACCTGAGCCAAAAGTGGCAGATGCTTAAGGGACTGAGCCACCGAGGCGCCCTTTCACACCCATTCTAGATGTTGACATGATCAAAGACTGAATTGAGTAGTTCCTGCAGAGACCTTATGGCCCACAAAACCCAAAATAATTACTATCTGGCCCTTACAGAGAAATTTTGTCAGTCCCTTGACTTCTTTGAATGTTGATATTGGGTATATCTTAATAAAGCTTCAGCTAGATCACTTCAGAGATATTAATTAGCATTAGTTCAAATAATCAGAAGTAGTTTCTAGGACAGAAGAAGCCTAAATAAAGGCAAGTAAATGGTTTAAGATTGGAGTTTTCTGAAGAATGTATTACTGTAAAAAAATCAAATTTATAATCCGTCTAGTCTCCAATACCCAATTATAGTTCTAGTTTTATCTAAGCATCTCCCTGCATCTAATCAAGAGCGTAGCACCTCTGGGAAATTTGGCATTTCTCAAATAATGTATATTTTTCCCTTTAGCTATCTGAATCTCCTCATGAGGTTCTTTCCGCTCTGAATGCCCTTCTATTTCCCCTATCTGTCACATAGTCAGAATGCAGAAGAACCAGAATTAAAACTTACATATGTGAGTCCTTAGTCCTAATTTTTTTCCCACTATACCATGTTGCCCAACTTCTATACTGAGCAATGGGTTTCATTTAGCTCATACATGCACATATACACACACACATACACGTACATATACTCACGTGTTTGTATGTGTATGTGTGATATGTACATTTTACAATTCTACATATATATTCTGGATATATATATATATGTATACACACATATATTTGCAATACAAATATATATCATATATTGCAAATACATAGCATAAATATACTACATATTACTTATGCACATTTATCACTATATAACCACAGTATATATCACCTATTATGTGTCAGCACCATTCTAGACACTGAAAATACAGCACTGACAATTTTAGATGGTGATCAGTGGCAAAAATATAGGGTTATGTGGCAGGTTGGGGAGCACTTCTCATTTTAAACGAACTGGCCACAGAGGGTCCCAATGAAAAGGTGACAGTGGATCAAAATCTAGTGGAGGAAAGCCAGTGAGTCCATGCTTTTTATGAAGCCAGTGAATCAGGAGAAGCAAGGGCAATTAGGGAGGTCCTGATGGGGAAGAATGCCTACTGTACTACAAGCAGGGAGACCAGACCAGCAAGGTTGAAGCTGAGAGAACGAGGGTGGTGGGGAGGTGGGGGATGAGACACAATTACAAGGGACCATATTGGCCATTTGAAGAACTTGGGGCATTACTCTAGGTGAGAAAGAAAAACCCTGAAGGGGTTTGAACTTAATTATGGCTGCTTTGGTATGTGTGTCATCAATTTGCTTCTTTCGCCTTACCATATTACATTTTCAGCTATGCTTTATGATTCTTTCTAATTGGTCTCCAGTAGGTGTGCCACAACGTGTTTGCTTTTGGTTACCTGCTATCCATTACTCAGCCAAGTATGGAATAATCTGTTACCGAAAGTTCACAAGCATAGGAGACACTTTGCCTCTTTGTCTTCACAAAGTGACTGTTGCTTTTATATCATCAGTATTCATACTCTACATTTTAATTTTTACATTTGATGTTCATATGTAATCCTGGCAAATTTGTCATAGTATGACAAATAGTATTTGTTCCTATCTGACTGGTTGATTGATAAGCATTTTTTTGTGAAAGTCTATAGGAAACAATATTTGAAATTAAATTTTTTTTGTTTGTTTTTGCAAGAGTGAGAGAGAGGGCATAAGAGCAGGGGAGGCAAGGAGCAGAGGGAGAGAGAGAGGGAATCCCAACCCAGGGCTCAATCTCATAATCCTGAGATCATGATCTGAGCCAAAATCAAGAGTTGGACGCTTAACTGACTGAGCCACTCAGGCACCCCTTAAAATTAATTCTAGTAGACATTTAGGATTTGGAAAGGTATATGAATACCATAGACATCTTTTCATTGAGAAAGTATATTACTTTCATTAAGATTACATTTTAACTTCTAATGAATGAAAAAAAAAAACACAATTCAGAGTGTTTCATTTTTCCCTATGTGACCATACTTTTAAATGCAGTCATTTCACATAGAAATTTTATATGATGATAAGGTAGGCTGTTAAAATGTTTTGTTGTTGTTGTTGTTGTTGTTGTTGTTATTTTCCTTTATGCTATTTTTCTGTTATTTTCCTAATAACTTCTTTTCAATCACATTTGGTTCAAAAATTTAGAATCTTGTATCCTAGGATATACCCTGTCTTATAGAATTTTCAATTCTATCATGAATTAATCATGCCTATATATTTCTGCTGTAAGTCTCATGAAATAACATATTCTAACATTGCTTTAGTCCTCATTTTTGGCTTAATTTGTTGATCAAAATAAAAACAAAGAACTATCATTTTAAACCTGTGGTGAAAATGTGTCCTATTGGACACATGGCATATTGAATATTGTTAGAACTATCTTGTGTTTATTTTATACATTTTCATATTGCTTAGCTCAGTTGTGGGTATAATAAATTGAACATAGTTATCTTAAATATTCAAATAAAATCTTAGAAACAGTTTAAAATATTAATGACCATTTTTTTAAAAAGCAGCAAATCTAGATTGGAGGTTAATCAGGACAAAACAAAATAAAGTTTCCATTTTGTATGATCATTAAATTGGAGGCAATAATAACACTGACCTCATTGGGCTGCTGTAAGGATTGAAGTTAATTCATCATATAAAATGCTATCATTTTGCAAGCCAATCAGTAGTTTCTCAATGCTATCAGTTGTGATGATAATGGTGATGATGATGAGCTTAACAAAGGAAGATGAAAATTCTTCCAAGTAGAAACAGAGTTTTCTGTTAAGGCTATTGCTTTAGCTTTTTACCAACTTTTTTATGAATTTACAATTCTTTAATCTATATCCTCAGGGTGATTCCAATAATTTTGTAGGGAGCTGCCAAAAATTAGTTATTGTTCTGTTAATCATTGCTAATAAGAACAGAGAATTTTTCTAGTTGTCCCATGAAAATTATACTAATTAGAAATGTCTGAATTTGTGCATCTCCTTGGAGATTAATTTATTCATCATAATCAGTTAATCACTTTTCTTTACATAATTAGATAGCTTCTGGTGGAGAGGAAGACCCTTTAGTTTTCTTAGAATGAAGAAGACTATTTTAGCTGATGCTAGTAAAACTTGGAAGTCAGCTCAAGACCTTCTTAGCACGTAACATCCATAATTGCATACTGATTAGTGCCAGTACCATTGTTGCTCCAAATAACAGGCTTCAGGAAATATTTAGGAAATTGACTCTGAAAAAGTACAGCAGCCTTATTGATGGGCAGTATTTTTTTATTTTATAAATTATTCAGCAACTGACATTAGCAGAGATTCACTTTATAAATACGATCAGTCTCTACTACTTTCCTCGTGCAGCTTAACAAGCTAGATCCCTCCAAATTATCTCTGACTGAAACACCATTACTATTGTATTATTCTGCTTTTTCAATAGAGAAGGAAAGGAAGAAGAGAGTCACACATTTTAAAGGTAAATAAATTTAATTAGTTGGGTAGTATAGAGTCAAAAAGTAAGTACGGGCAGAAAGAATGCAATTGATATTAGCAAACAACAGTTATTTTAATAGCATAGCCATTATGTGTGTGTGTGGGGGGGGAATGTTCACTTAATCCCAAATACCTTTTTACAAATTTACTAAAATAATAAAAATTCCTCTTCCAGAACTTCATTTAAAAAAACAAATATTAAAATACGCATTTCAGGAAAAAGCAAATTCAACTCAGATATGTACTGAAAGGCAGAAAGGAGAAGTATACAAAGATCCTGGTAAAACTTGGGTATACCCAAATATGCATCTATGAAACAAAATAAATGACAATTTTGGCTAACGGAGTATATAAAAGTGATATTCCAACTAAAATATTGGAAGATTATAACAACAAAGTTTAGCAAAAAAGGAAGTGCCAATAGTTTTTAGGCATTTTCAAATTTTATAGTGTAGGAGGAGGGCAGACTTACAGAAAATAATTTATTGCAAACATTCTAAATTATCTTACTGATATTTATATTCAATCCTGTTATTTTCCCATGAATTTCAATCAAAACAATATTAACAAAATATCGTTAGTCAAAAATGACATTCCAGGTATTTGCATTTTCTAGTTAAATTTGGACATAAATATTAAAGTAAGTTTTTAAAAAAATCTAACAAACACAGGACACCTCGGTTGCTCAGTCTAAAAAGTGACCGACTCTTGATTCAGCTCAGGTCATGGTCTCAGGGTCCTGAGATGGAGCCCTGCATCAGGCTCCACACCCAGAGGGGATTCTGCTTGTCCCTCTCACTCTGCTCCTCCCCCTGCTCCCTTTCTCTCAAATAAACAAGCAAACAAACAAATAAACAAAATCTTTTTTTTTTTTTTAAATCTAACAATCACTACTTCTCTTAAAGTTTTTATTCTTACATAAATTTTGGGAATTTTGTAGAGATAGTGTAGGAATATCTCTTCCTCCATATTAATCTAATTTCATATATTTTCCCTGTTTCTTGAGGAAGCTTTTGATTTTTAAATATATTGCTTTATATTCTGGAAAATTAATTATTGAAAATACATTTAGCAATTATAATTTTATAAGAATCATGAAATTTATGTTATTATTCTCTCTTAAGGCAGAAGAGCAGGGCATATAAACTGAAATATAATGACTATTCTTAGATTCAACAACCGATCATCAAATTCGTAGGTAATCATTTATCACCTAGGCACTTTAAAGTAAACAAGCAGCCAATGTGGAAATCACAACATAAAACTTATTCCAACAATGCTTAAAAAAACAAATATATTGAATATATTTTATATATTGGTTCTATACGTTGATCTGCATAATGCATAACTTAAACAAGAGTAATTCAGATAGTGAGGTGATGACCCCAAATCTTACCAGTGATAGAAGAAATTATAGATCAACTGTGATGTGTAAAAATTTCATATAAAATTGAATAAAGGATTTCTGATGTTTGAGTCTGCATTTTGGCAGAATCTAGACAGTAAAAGCCAGATTTAAAACAACACATTAGAAAAATTTGATATTTCAAATAAGTTGTCATTCAGTGAATGGGCAAGACTACAGTATAACAGCAATGGGTAAGGTTAACACTGTCTAAATTAGGGGGAGGAAAAAATCTTTTGTATTTCTATTAGTATGATTCCCTGCCATTTCTGGTCAGTGTCACCATAGGTTCCTGAGCAAACTAGAACTAGAAAATTGTGTGTAGAGCCAAGAGCCCCCATTGGCAACTCTACATCCATTCATATGCTGACACATCTGTCCCCATGTTTATTTTATTCATTAAATATTTACTGAGCACCTGCTTTATGGTGGAAGGTATGGTACAAGAGTAAGCCAACTTCAGCCATGTGGGAAGTCAATCTAATGGAAGGAGACTTGCAAGCACAGTTTGGTGGTGCAACATTATTTTTTTTTATAAGAAATGGCTGCCATAGGAGCCAAAGATGGGCTGTCGTTAATTTGGAATTGAGAAGTCTGAAAAACCTGGATAGAAGGGGTACAAATTTAAATAGTTCATAAAGGATTGATAGGAGTTTGCAAGTTGAAAAAGGTGGTAGGAAGATTTAATTATGGGACAAAAAACAAAACACAAATACACACACGGTCCAGAGAATGTGGTTAAGGAAAGAATATGATATGGACAGGAATAAATGATGAATTGCAAAAAAGTTATGCAGGTACTTGAACATAGTGTTGGCCTTTGTTCTGTAATATTTATCCAGTGAATTTTAGGCAGGGATTTTCATAATCAAAATTGTTTTAGAAAAATCATGTTGACAGCACTGAGCATGATGGATTAGAATGAGAAGAACAGACACAGGACCTCACCTCCTCTACTATTTCTATCTCAGTGAATAATACAATTTTCCATGTATTTGCTAAAACAAGAAACCTGATAGATGTTTTGGCTCTTCTTTTTCTTTCAGTCATCACCAAATACTGTCTTCTGTTTGCCCGCTCGTTCAAATCTCTGGAACTGCACTGCATAGAGGGCAATTATTTCCCTTTGTGATCATTAATGATTACAAATTGAGTTTCATATCTTTATTCTTGCCTTTGTCTTTCCCTGGAATCCATTTTCCCATACAACCACAGAAATGTTGCTAAATCACAAATTTTGTCTGGAGAAAACCCTTTAATATTTCCCTGTTACACTACAAACAAAAGTCCAAAATCCTTGCCATTTCATACATGAGCCCTAATATTCCTGTGCTTACATAAATTATCTGCCTTAGGACTTTATTTTGCTTCACTCCCTTAGGTAATCTCCTGTGTGTCTTGATAAACACCACAGAAATGATCACATTGTATTCAATGTTTTGTTTTTACTTACCTATTAAACCATCAAACAAAACAACTTAACTTTCTGAATGAAAAGATTCTTCCAGGGGCGCCTGGGTAGCGCAGTCGTTAAAGCGTCTGCCTTCGGCTCAGGGCGTGGTCCTGGCGTTCCAGGATCGAGTCCCGCATCGGGCTCCTCCGCTGGGAGCCTGCTTCTTCCTCTCCCACTCCCCCTGCTGTGTTCCCTCTCTCGCTGGCTGTCTCTATCTCTGTCAAATAAATAAATAAAATCTTTAAAAAAAAAAAAAAAGATTCTTCCATAGAATTGTATTCCACCACCTACCAAAATATGTGGAACATAGTGGTAAATATCAGTAAATAGGGGTCCAGGAAAGGAAAAAAAAATAATGACCTGAACTAATTTAAAAATATTGGAAATATGAATTAGAAAGAATATTCACAAACATTATGGTTGAAGACTTGGTCATTAAGATGATTTCAATATTTGCAGCTTATTCAAATTGAGTGAATCATAATTCCACTAGATAACATAGTTTTCTTAAAAGCACTGTTTTGGTGTGAGCTCCAGGTAAACCAAGGCAAGCGGGTAATGGTGCCATGAGGACAGTATATAAGGATGTGACCAGAGGAACATGAATCTTTGTGATGCATATATTTGCGGTTTGGACTTCATCATGTGATGAAGTCTTACAGGTGCAGGAGAGTCAAAACTGAGAAAGAAAACAAATATAAATAAGCATGTTTGGTAACAGAAATAGAACTAGGAAACAATGCTAGTGATGAAATGGCAAGGGTGAAAATATGAGTAGCTAATGACTTATCTAGTATTTTGAATGCTCTATCATCTTCAATATGGCCCATAGTTTGGCAATTAGATGCTTTACAGGGAATTGAACATAAATGGTTCAAAAAACAAATCAGTTCTTAGATGCCTTGCTTCGTAATAGCTTGTTCAACTGATAGCAAATAATGATGATGCTCATGATAGTTGACATTTACTCCACACTAGGTATTTATATGTACTTTATGCATTTTATTTGGTCTTTGCAATAACTCTGAAATTATTTTTGTTTTATAGATCAGAAAACTAAATATCATGTTTATCATGTTTAATTAAGGGCTGGATCTGAAAAAGGAAATTAGTCCTTTCTGACTCCAAGACCTGTACTTTTTTTTTTTTTTAAGATTTTTTTTTTAAGTAACCTCCGTACCCAGTGTGGGGCTTGAACTCATGATCCTGAGATCAAGAGTTGCATGCTCTACCAACTGAGGCAGACAGGTACCCCCAAAGCCCATACTTTTAACCACAAGCTTAACACTGTTTTCCACAAGTAATAGAAGAAAAGAAAGGAAAGAAAAGGAAGGAAGGAGAGGAAGGAAAGGAATGAAGGACTGATGAGCAAACCGGCCTGAGGATAATTCCTTGAAGTAAGTTAAAAGAAGGCCTGGTTCTACAGAATACACAGAAATTATAGATTTAAGATTAATTTTAAGGTCAAAATCAAAGAAGAAACTAGGAGATTATGAATAATAGCAACATACAGATGTCATTTTAGATTACGTTCAGCCCTGACATACACCCTACTAGGAATGGGCATCTATTTCTTATCAATCTGAATTTTACCTGCCAAGAGATGTTTTCTGAAAGAAACCGACAATAATATTAACCAGAAGCTAAAGGTAGGTATCACTATCAACAGATGCTACCTACAAAAGATGCCCATGGAAACAAAGTGCTAGTTGAAAATCCTCTCCACCATGTACAGTGATTTTATGCAAGTAACTTGCTCTTCTGATGGAT
Source organism: Ursus maritimus (assembly GCF_017311325.1). NCBI lineage: Eukaryota > Metazoa > Chordata > Mammalia > Carnivora > Ursidae > Ursus > Ursus maritimus. Next base: position 38,543,814 of record NW_024423564.1, on the reverse strand, counting down.
TCTCTTACTGGAAAAAAAAAAAAAAGGCTCAAAAAACTAAAATACTAAGAAAAAGGAATTTTCACAGGGCCTCAAAGAATTTGTGGTAGGATTGAATAAAGTTCAGAGTATGACTCATTAAAATTTAGTTTTTAGTTTTTTAGTTGCACTTGTTATTTGTTTCCTCAATATACATTCCCTCTTCTTCTGGCAACTGATCAGGGGTAGAGTGTGATGAAGACATAACCTTTTTGGCAACTCAGTTCATGGTGTGGTGCGGTTACACCTCTGGAAACGTCCCAGGATAGGAAGATGTGACCTGGGCTAAGTAAGTTGGTATATCACATTGCAAGGCCTAAAACCAATCTCAAGTTTTGTCAGGTATACTGGGAAGAACTCCACAACTCTTCCACTAGAAGAGAATACATAAGTATACAGTCTCTCAAGCTGCTGGCTGCCATCTTGCAGCCCAGGGGAAGCAAAGGAAGCTCCAGAAGAAAGAATCCAGCCTATGGATTTCAAACCTTGTCTCTGACTGCACAGAAGCCTCATCTCCAAAAGACTTTTAAGCTACTCCAGTCAATAAATTCTTCTCCTTTGCTTTTATGCCACTTTATTTATTTTTTAAAAGATTTTATTTATTTATTTGACAGAGAGAGACAGCCAGTGAGAGAGGGAACACAAGCAGGGGAGTGGGAGAAGAAGAAGCAGGCTCCTAGCAGAGGAGCCTGATGTGGGGCTCAATCCCAGAATGCTAGGATCACGACCTGAGCCGAAGGCAGACGCTTAAGGACTGTGCCACCCAGGCACCCCGCTTTTATGCCACTTTAAAGGAGGCTTCCTATAACTTGCGATGCAGAGTCTTAAGAAAAATTGCTTTCAATTAAGTGTTTAACTTGCTTTTCAGACACCTTTACCAGTGAACCATTTCCTATTTACTCTTTGGCCATTCGTTCATTTGTTCGTTCATTCATTCATTCATCCACTCATTTGCTTGCTAATTCATATCTGTTTTCTACCTAATATAATCATGATGCTGTGCTAAGTAAGCACTATGGAGGTTTCAGAGATGTCTGGGCCATCAATGACAGGCAGCATATGATCTGGGGGGGTGAGGTAAACATGTATATTTTCTCACTCAACCAACATAAGGTTCAGATAGAAAAATTCTTCAAGGTTGATGGAATAAAGACAAAGGATAAGATGGCATTAATATAGACATTAAGGATCCATTATGTTTTCAATGTATAAAGTTGTGAGGAAAGGCATTTCAGGCAGAGAAAGCAGTAGAAAAAAAGGAAGAATGGAGTCTGTTTGAGGAAAAACAAATATTTCATTTTGGCTGCCCACTTTGGCTGGAATTTTATGTCAATTTAAGAAGTCTGACTATATCGAGAAAAAGGCAAAAGTTTTATTTTCCCCCCTGGCAGCTGTCCCTGAATAAGACTTCATCTCTCTCTCTCTCTCTCTCTCTCTCTCTCACACACACACACACACACACGCACACACACACACACACAAAACGATCTACTACTTAAAAGTCATCCACCTTGGAAACAATTCTGCAATGTGGGCAGATTATCATTCTTTCATCCCACAAACAGCGAATTTTGAAAGCACAACAGTGCTCACCTGACTTCTTTGGCAAATAAGTCTGCTTTACACCCAGAAAGCTCTCGCTTCACTTAGTTCCTAAGGCAGGGCATGAAATAACCACCGCATAATCATGGCGGCTACTAGGAATGTTAGGCAGTTTTGAAAGCTGTTTAAGGTTAACCCTACAGGAAGCAACCTACTATGTGACTTTGCAAAAGCACTCAATTTGGATAGCATTATTGATATCTTTTTACTTTCCAGTCACACAGAAAACGTAACACGTGTCGTATCCAGGACACTACTTCACTAAAGAAAGCGATGAGCTCTGTGTGATGGGAGCAGAAAGGGGTGTGTTCAGGGGGTCAGCAAGCCTTGTGGTTCGCAGTGTTTGTTGTCTAAAAATCACAGAATCATTGACTATGTGAGAAGGAATCTTACTTAAATGTCACTCGTGACTTCTTCCTGAACACATTTGGTAATTGCTGTCCAATATAATTGTCACTAACCACATATGGCCATTTAAAATTAAGTTTATATTAATTAAATTTTTTTAAAAAATCAGCTCCTTAGTCACACTACTCACACTCCAAATGCTTTGTAATTATGTGTTGCTAGTGCTTCAGTATGAGAAGTAAAGATATAGATAGTGTTTATCATGGCAGAAAGTATTATTTGGTAATGCTGTTTTGATACCTCCCAACAAAGGCTCTGACTGAGTATGCCTGTAATATGGAAGTCACCATGCACTGACAGTTTCCTCCAACTCTCTTGGTCCTTACTCAGAGAGAAAATTTGTCTTCTTCATGCTTATTACCCTCCAGTTGTAATTTGGTTCTTTAGGGTCATATAAACGAAAACCATCTTTCATTTGTCAGTACTTCATGAGACTGAATTTAAAGTCCTTTACAATATGCTTAGATGTTGAATATCTTCTATTTCCACGAATTCAAGCTTCTATAGATACCAAACGCAAGGAAAGGAAGCATAAATAAACGATTCCTGGCAATTTCAGGATGAAAATCTAATAGAAACCTAGTAATAATTATTATTTTAGCACAATAAATTGCACATAGTTGACAACAAGTGCATTGGAACATGTGCTTTCCAAAAATGATAGGTTATAACTATAAAAACAATAGGCTGTATTAAATTGAAATACGATTATGGTTGTTTGTTGAACGAATTTAAAACAATGATAAGCCAGCACATATTTTGTTGTAAGTGCCTAGCATAATGACCAATCTATAATGGACACTCAACAAGTGTTGAATGAATTGAATTAGTAATAAAGTAATATAAATGGTTGACTGATTATCATTTTGTCCGCATTTAGCATGCCTGGCAATCAAGACCTTAGAGCTCAAATACAAATTCATAGTCCAAATGCAGTTTGAGATGCTCAGGAAATTCGACTTTAAAAAATTCTAGAGGAGTGTTAAAGGATGTGCTTTAAGATAGTGACTTCAACAACCGGATTCAAAAAGTAATGTTGTGAGTTATGCATACTACTTCCATAAACTGCTATTCCCTCCATAATTCTTGCACAACACCTTCACTTGATTCAAAAATTAATCTTGAAAACACCTATTTACTTCATATTGAGGAAACGTACTCTTAGATTTATAGTTAGATTTTTAAAAACTAAAATCTCTACCATGTCTGTTATTGGGAGACTATTTTATAACCTGTGAAAAAACAAAGCAATGATAAATTTTATACTATTAAGCAAATTTTTCTTGAACTCTTCGGATTATGACTCATCTAGAATTTTTTTCAGAAAGCAAATGACTAATGGAAAAAAAAACTGTACAATTTATAGTTCAATTTTCAACAGAATATATGTTATACCACTTAGCTAATTAATAGAATATTTATAGCTATTCTGCTTTGTTGTTTTCCTCCAGCCATGCAGAAAAAACAGTTTCGTTTTTCTATTTCACATTGCATCATGTCTGGTGGAATCCAGCATTGCTTTTGGTGTCCTAAGTATGGAAATGAGGACTGGCTAGGTTGCACTGATGTTTGGAAGTAAATCCACCAGTTTTACTACCACTAGCATAATACACTCTCTCTAAATTACTCTCTTTAAATGAAGTGTCTTGTAATCATGGGGGTAGGAGTACTTGGGATAGTGTTTGTGAGTTTAAATGTTAAAAAGGAGTATTAGCTTTGTATGAATAAAAGCATGTGGAGCGTCTGGGTGGCTCAGTTGGTTGAGCATCCAGCTCTTGGTTTTGGCTCAGGTGATGATCTCAGGGTCCTGGGATCAAGCCCCGTGTAGGGCTCTGGCTCAGCATGGAGTATGCTTCTCTCCCTCTGCCCTTCTCCCCATTCGGGAGCTCTCTCTCTGTCTCTCTCTCTAAAATAAATAAATAAAACAAAACAAAATAAAAGCATGTGATAGCTGTGTGAACAAAACAGTTATGAAAGATATTTTGTACCATTGTTTCTCAAAGAATGGCCCTCAGAAACAAATGCATATTGCAAGTGTCATGAATAAATTCCATGAATAAATTTATATTACATAATACACACAATTCTTCATTTTTAAACAATTTTTGGCAGTTTTGACTAAAAATGTTAATAAATCCTGAGATTTCCTTTGTGCAAATCTGTATCTATAGGTTTCTACATCATAAATCCTAGAATTTTAATTTAACCCTTTAAAATATGAGTTTTCATTGCTTTTATATTTGTAAATTTTATCTAAAACTGATTTACTCCATAGGAAAATAAGTTTCTTGATGATAAGTTTCTTGCTACAAACTTTTAGCCAGCAGAATTCCAGATATTCAATAAACACTTTCTGAATTGGTACAAGTTAGATTTTAGAAGATATAATTTTCTGTTGACATATTTTGTCATGCAAAAGATGTCATATATATATTTGTGTTAAAAGTATGTATGCATGTATATATGTGCTTGTATACACAGATATGTATGTTGTAATTAAGTATATGTATACTAAGATATACATATATGTGCATATATATTGATTATAGAAAACATTTCAGAACACTCATATTTTTGACTGTCATTCCATTATGACTTAATAAGAAGACTGGTAGTTAAATTAATTCTACGAACACTCATTCTCAACTGATATTGTTAATCACTCTGATATTTAAAGAAAAGTCAGTTTCCAAGGTTGCCTCTATAAAACAATATACTTTAGTGATTATTGTTTCAATATGTTAACAGCCTTGACTTTTCTTTAGAACATGAACTACTTATTAAGATAAAATAGTTGAAAACACATGCATGATTTCTTATTCGACTATCTTCTCAAAACTACTTTTTCATAATTACCCATGCTTTATTTAGAATGATTTTAGTTGAACCGAAGTTCTCTGGTGGAGCCAGAACTTCTTTTAGTAAAAAGTAGTGACAAGTTGAAATTGGAAGCAAATGCTGTACAAATATCCTCTATATTAAAATAAGTGTTGCCACTTCTTGTCTTTACAGGGCTAAAGTTGTAAGTGTAAACTACACTGCCCCTGCATAAAATACATTCTAAAAAATGATGACTTTTCTCTATGCATAATAGGGAGCTACTGAAGGTGAGGGAGTGATATATTTTACATTCGTAATTTAGATTATTAACCTGTGATGTTGGTGAGCATGGGTGGAGGGAGGAGGAAATATAAGATACCATTCAAATAGGTAAAAAGCTATGGAGACATAAACGAAAGGTATTAGAAACCTACAAAAGATAGAGTAGATAACATGGGATGTTTCATTTATATTATATGGCACCACAGATGCCATTTATGAGGTTGTGTACGAGAAGAGAAGTACAAGGTAAAGAAAAGTATATTTCAACTTCTACCAGGTAGTAAATGAGCCCTACAAAGGCTTTTCAAAAAGACATATTTTCTCTAATACCATTTTACTCTCCTTCTTTCAATTTCCTGAACCTGAGTGAGTCCCTATGTAAAGCACTAAGCTACACCAGACGTAAGTTGTGCCCAAGATGAAGAAATAATGGTATCATTTGGAAAGGAGAATTTCATAATTTTATACATCACCATTAAAAGAACCTTTCATACCTTATGTCTTGGGTCCTAGGCTTACTGAGAGACTGATTCTTTCAGGATCATCATATGTCGTGTAATGAAGGAAGCAGAATGGACAGAAGAAGGAGCTGAACTACGATTTACAAGCAACAAAGTCCTCGGCTCTGAGGCTGGCAGAGCCCTTCATAGTAATCCACCATTGAGGCAAAGAGGCCACACTTTTTAAAAAAATTTACTTATTCTTTTTTATTTTTAAAAATTGTATTTATTTATTTAAGAGAGAAAGAGCATAAGAAGGGGGAGCTGCAGAGGGAGAGGGAGAACCAGGCTCCTGCTGAGCAAGGAGCCTGATGCAGGGCTTGATCCCAGAAACTTGGGATCGTGACCTGAGCCAAAAGCAGACACTTAACAGATTGAGCCACCCAGGAGCCCCAGGAGCCCCAGGGGCCACACCTTTTAAACCCCCTGTGACTAGTCATTGGATGTATGCCTCTTTCAGGGACCAGGGATGGATGTGTCTTTGGCAAGGCATTTTGAGCCAATTCCCAGGGAGGGACTCAGCTGACAGAAGTCAGCCACCTTTTTCCTGCACAAAGCCAGGATATGAGTGCTTCAGTCCTGAAAGAAGCATCTGGGAAGAATATCATAGCATCCACTACACAATCAAAGATAGAAAGTAATTTAAGAATTTTCAAACTACTGTCAAACGCATGCGTGCACACGCACACACACACACAAATGCTCATAGGACAAAATCAACAATGACAAGAAACCAAACCAGAAAGACAGTTAGCTTTATGGGAATTGCTTTCTCTTTTATTTATGTTTATATTGCATTTTTGAAAAAGGAAAATAAAGATAAAGGTCATGATAGCTGCATTAGTATGGATTGATCTGGCTCAGTGAACTGAATCCCCTAAATGAGAATTTCTGGAGTAGTTAAAATAGAAAGAACTTTTTAACAGGGACTTTGATTGATGATCATAACCTATACAAGCTTTTGCCTTAGTGATATGGTGAAGATGAAATGCTACAGCTTGTTTGAAATGAGGAATCATGTTTTTAAAGGACATTTTCTTCTGTTCATTGGACAATGTAGTGACTTATGAGTTGCAGCAACTTTCGGTTCTTTGTGTCTGGAATTTATTTATTCTTACTTCTGTAAGCTAAAGTTTTCAGTTGAGGAAAGTCTTAACTTAATCACATTTTCTTCCTGAAATTATTAAGTTTGAAATCAAATAAAACTATTCACCTATGTTATTGTATTAGAAAAAAAGCAATTAATTATTTTGGAGCAGATCTTTTTCACACCACTTTTTATTAAAATATAGTATATGCCTATGGATTACTGTATTAGTGCTTTAAATATTTTCCTAACTTCTCATGGTTAAGAGAAAATATTGAAAAAAATTATAAAAAATAGAACAAAGAACCTAAGACTTTGTAATTTTTCTAAGAATTGTAGTAACCTAAGGTAATTGCATCATAAAGGGCCAGCAAGTTAACGGATAAATAAAGAATGTGTGTATGAGAGAACTGATGATCAAAGTGTCTTGATGCTGAACACATCCTCACAGTCGCTATGTTACTAGGGACAAGCCATATGATTTTTTTATCCTTTGGAAGATAAACTAAGTCAGGAAAAAACTAGCAAACAATAGTTCTGACTCATACATGGGAAAAGATCTGTGTCTAAAAAAGGGGCATAGTAGCGCCATGGCGAATTGCTTTTAGATCACATAAAACTACATTATGTTAGAGTTGGAAAGCACTTAGTATTCAAATTCCCTCACTTAACAAATAAGGATGTTGAAGTTTCTTTATCAAGGTAACATGTAGAGGTGTTCATGCTCTCGTCTCTACCCTACCATATGCTTATCAGAGGACAAGGATGTAGTCTCAGCTTCTAGTATAAACCTTTTGTTGACCCCTTCCCTGAACCCCGTGATATATTATAGATTTCAAAAATTCTGAATAGTAATTATTCATTTATAGAGCTCCTTCCCCAACTATGTCTCAGTTATTTTATAAATCAGGCTATCTCTTATTGATTTTACTAATATACCTCTTGTGTATTCTGGACTTTAATCTAGTTCAGTGATTATCATTGTCATTATTTTAAAGATGAGATAAAGTTAACTGAGTTATAGAGGTTAATTATCTTGTTCAAGGCCACTTAATTTTTCTGAGATAGATTCTATTTTCAAACCCAAGGTGTTCTGACAGCAAGTTCATTTCTTTATTTTAAATGCCCGAAGGAGTTTCTAGTATCAAATAGGAACTCAATGAAAGTATGCCAAATGACTGAATAAATGAATAGTGGCTGCTAGAACCAGCATCTGCTCCTTATAATTTTGAATTATTTGTTCTTTCTATTAATCATCACTGTTTTGCCCCATTCTAGTACCCTGTTTAAAATTTGTCCTTTTTTTTACAAACATGCAGTTCCAAGAAATCATCACTTTAAATGAAGCAAAATGTCTTAACTTCTCTATTTAAATGAGAAATACAGTCGAGCCATAGATTGGACTCTCCCCACTATCCCACCAAGCATGTGGGACAAGAAGGAAATGCTAGTAGTCCTCTTCTGGTTTAAGAAGAAAACAAGATTTTGTTGTTTCAGAAAATGGATGTCAGTTTGGATATTACCAGGACAAGAAATTGTTGGGTGACAACTAATCAGAATCACAGATGCTACTGAAGTTCAGGCTTGATAGCAAAAATCTCCATCATCTAAGATTCTGAGACTTCTTAAAATAACTTTGCAAAAACAGTGTATTATGCAGAATTCAATTTGTTTTTCTACAGCTGTAAGGGAGGAGGGAATATTTTGTCCTTCTTATCTTATTGAGATTTCTTTCACTGCAGTTGTAGTTTTTAAGACCAAGAGCTACAATCCCATTAATTAGCTCCAGGAGAAGAAAAGGCAGGGCCGAGAAGCTCAAAATTCATACCATGCAGAGAAAATGGTACAGAACAAGTTTATTAAAAAACAGAATATGGACTAAGCAATATTTTGCATCTGAAAAGCCTTCCTCAAATATTCTAGCTGCACAATTTTGACTCCTTTTCCTGGTTATCTTGACTATACACTCTTAAACCAATACTTAAGCTTTGATTTTATACTATCTGCTACTTCATTTTCCATGTTTTTTACTATAGGAATCACATGATATTTATAAGCCAAGAGCCATGAGAACCATTATACAATGGTCTCTCACACTACATCAAATATTGCTTTATAGGCATGATGTATCATATTATCTATTTGCACAGAAAAAAAGAGTCTTAAAGATTAAAAATTGGATGATTTGACCAATTATGGTGGTTCAAAAGAAAAAGAAGTGATCCCTATGAAATACATCTAACCCCTGTGGTCTATTTTAAAGGAAGCTTCATATTATTCACTAGATTAGTTTTATTATTATTGTACACAATACAAATTATCTTTTATCTTATGATCTATTTTAGAGCCTTTTCAAGATGCTTTAAAATTGCAAAATGTTTTCTCATGGAGGCTATCCTCTAGAAAAAAATATTCACACATGAATATATATTAAAATCAGCTATATAATAAAATAACAGCACTGGATGATGAAAAATAATCAGTAATAAGGTATTTCCCACTATTACTCCATTTTTTTTCACTGAGCTGCAGTATATAGTCTTTCCAAAGAAGCAGCACAGTAGAGTGGAGAGAAAACCATTTCTGGATTGGCACAAATCTGATTCAAATACTATTTTGGAAATTCACCTCCTTGTTAACTTTGGGCAAGCCATCAGTCTTCTTAACTATTAGATGAGGGAAATATTTCTTGTTTGTATTAGTAAAAATCATAAACATTTTCCAATGAGAGCATCTGATGCACATGGACAATTTTACCACACTTAAAACTTGGTGCAAAGAAATTCAGGTTATTTTATTAACACTTGAAATCTTATCATGGATAACTATGCAATGTTTTAGTGAATTTTGCAGTATTCACAACAAATACTTGTATAGCTTGGTGAAACACAGAATACACTTTGGGACAAAAAATACGTTAGGTCAACTAAAAGCATATTCCACAAAAGATAGGCAATTTATTTTCTATTGAGTAATAAAAAAATTGATCCCAAACTGAAATATATTGCAAAGGAAAGACTGATAAAAATCAAATTTAGTTTCTTTCTTTCTTTCTTCCTTTTTATGTTTTTTAACCGACAGAAGCTGGGTTAAAGGACATGACCTTAGATATGAAAGCCTAGTTTTCTCCTAACAATGAATCCCAGAATCAGGAGGAATTATCCACTTTGAAGGACTTACCTTTGTTAAAATAAAATAAAATGAAGACCAGGACTGAAAATCCCCCAAGCAGAAAAAAACTTTGAAGCCACATAAGCAAAACTAATTCTAGCTTATTTCATGAACATAAGTTAAATTTAACTTAGGTTATTTCTTATAAATGCCTCTGATAATCATTAAAAAAAAAAACCAACCTTAAGTCATCTTGCTATAATGGTACGATAATCACTTTTAACCAATCCCCCGCTGTCTGGAAAACGAAATGCCATTGTAATAACTTATCATTGTAAAGGTTAAACAACTTGCTCACTTTCACTTTAGAAGCCATCCTGTAACATCATGCTTCCGAGTTTCATATCACTTTGGGGTTTGTGAAGAGTTTGTTTTTCATTCAATAAACTATTCATATCAACTAAAGCTCTCTGAATTATCTTTAAATACTATGCACAAAACAACCTGTACCAGCAGAAAGGAGTAGTTGAGGTAAAGCATGTTTAATTTATTCTTCCCAAATTTACCAGTCAGGAAAGGCCTTCCAATTTTCCTGAAAAAAAGTGACAGAAGAGGTTGAAAGAGGAGAGGGCCTACAATTACACACCTTCCACTTGGATGTGTCATTACTAAACAGACGAATATGCTCTCACGTGTAAGTGTAATGATGAAACATACCACCAGGCAGAGCGATTTTGTAAGATACGATTGTTCTATTGCTAATGCAAACTTTAACTGCATCTATAGATATACAAATGACTATTTTATCAACTTGGATTTGATATAATTTAATTTAGTTTTGTTTTAACATTCTCTTTATTTCAAAATCTGTTAACACACTAAAGAATATGCTCAGGATTGATGTGGTTTCTTTACACTTACTCACTTTCTGAAAGTATAGCATGAAGCTTAACTCAAGTACTGACTGAAATATATCTGCATGGATTTTAATTGGAAGCTAGACATACACAGTATTCCATCAGAAAATCATTTCTACTGTGTTGTTCAAATACAACTCAAGAAACAATGTTGGTGCATTTAGTGAACCGAAAAACAACTGATCACTCAGAATATTTAGAGAATTGAATGCTTTTTCTGTATGGCATTTTGCTTTACTGAATCTTATCAATTAAAATACAAATAAATTAATTTTTGACCTATTAAAATAAAATAAAGTAAAATCTCTTGCACCTAAAATGTTGCTGAATATAGTCTTTAAATGATTCCAAATGAAGTTGAGATCTACCTTTTGTCATTTTGTAGCCACATTTAATGCATTTTTCATTTTAACCATAACAGAGGAAGTTTAGGGAATGTAAAATGTGTTCATTCAGTGCTAGATAATATAATTTATTTAATTTAACTGGCAAATAAAAAGAAATTTGTAAACTAATTAAGTAAATCTTTATAAAACTGGACCTATACTTGGGAATGGATTTGAAATTACTTCATATACTTTTTATATATTATTATGGTGAAATATACAGAATCACTATCTTTAAAAGGCTATAATTGATGACAAATGTGCAAAAATTTGGGACCATGTGATTGGCAGAATGAAGGAAAGAACTGAGAAACTGGGTAAATCTAAATAGGTGATCAGTAAATTTAAATTAAAAATTATTTCTAAAGGGTCCTATCCCTTTTTGGAAGTTCTTAATGAGAGCCAGCATCTCATACTTCTTGACTTTCTGGAATTGATCAACTATACAAGCTTTACTCAAGTCCAGAAGATGTCTGTAAAAGAGGTAATACCTTGACCAGTCCAATCTACTCCATGCACATTGGCCATTGATGCTAAACTTAAAGTTGCTGTCAGATCACTACTACTACCAGGAATACATGGGAGATTGAGTTTGGGGTCCAGGATACCCAGATATCAGGAATATTAGCTTTCATTTTTAATTTTTTAAATTAGTATATTTTTTAAAGATTTATTTATTTTAAAGATGGGGAAGGGGCAAAGGGAAAGGTAGAGGGAGAGAGAAACTAAGCAGACCCTGCGCTGAGTGTGGAGTGGATCTCACGACCCTGAGATCATGACCTGAGACAAAACTAAGAATCAGAAGCTCAACCAACTGTGCCACCCAGGCGCTTCCATTTTTACTTTCAATATGCTTGGAAGATTCTTAAGGGACAGGACACCTTAGTTGTTTTGTTTTTTATTTGTTTGTTTAAGATTTTATTTGTTTATTTGAGGTAGAGAGAGAGCAAGAGAGAGCATGAGTGGGGGGGGCAAAGGGAGAGGGAGAAGCAGGCTCCCCACTGAGCAGGGTGCCTGATGCAGCACTAGATCCCAGGACTCCGGGATCATGACCTGAGTGGAAGGCAGATGCTTAACCGACTGAGCCACCCAGGTGCCCTTGGCAGTTGTTTTGAGATGAAGCCAAAAAGCATATGCCACCAGGAGAATAGGTTTCTGATAATTCCTAGGTAAATGTTCCTTCTGGGAAGAGAACCCAGTGGATAGAAAAGATGAGGTACTCCTATATACAACTACATGAATTATGCACTGAACAGAATCTATGAGTGGAAAAAGCAGATCTGCAATGATCCAAACGTCTGGAGGGTACAGACTCAAAGTACATTTTTTTAAATACATGACTCAAATTCTTATTCTCTATGACCTCATCTTTTATCTGGTATAAATATCATCTCCAAACTTTCCCATTCCTTTTGCCAAATTAAAATTACATAGTCTGTATGTTTCCAACTACAATTACTATCTGATTTTTCTTCAAGCTTTTCTTTTTTTTCCAGTGTGAATTGATTAGCTAGGGCAAATGACAGTCATTATGCTTTTAATCAAAATTTATTTATGTTTGATCAATCTCTCACCATGTCCTTGATTCATTTTACCTTTGTGATCCTAAAATATGTAAAATCTTCCATATTTCTCCTGATTTTTGTTTCTTTTCTGACATAGACCCAAGGCTTTTACTCTTTCTTCTCAATTCCCTGCTACCAACCAACTTTCCATTTAATCAATACACCCACTCAAAAATGAACTAGAGGGCTTTATAGCTTTGTGACTTAAGTAGCTCATGTCACCTCTCTGAGGTTCAGTTTCTTAATTTATAAAATGTAAAATCAAATCTACATGTTTTCTAATATCGCATCTATATCTTAAAGCTAGGAAACCAAGAATGGGAATGGAAGAGAAAGATGGAAGATTCTGCAAGAAAAAAAAAAATCTGAAAATCAATGCCAAGTACCAGCAAAAAAAATAATAATACTTTCCCTGGTGCTGTTCAAATGTTTGCTAAAAAGACGGGGATTTTGCCTTAAGCTTTGGATCATTTTGTTACTTCTAAGTTAAGATAGTGAAAGAATTGGACTGGAATAGAAGCAAAAAGAGCAAAAGGGCAATTCTAGGTATTCTACTTTGACCTATTAAATTGGACAATAAAACAGTTTCTGTGATGCCCTAATTATGAATAACCTCCATTTTCCACTCCCCTTATTAAAAAAAAAACAAATTATAGTGAAACATGTAACTGAAATAGGGCATGACACCTTTAAAAAAATAAGCTCTTCCACCAAATGTCAAGGATTCTGTGGTTTAGATGAAATGAAATACCAATAGCTTTGTATTTCTCTTGAGAATGGAACATTTCTAGAAGAGACTGACTTATACAAAAATTAAAAAAAAATCAAACCACAAAATTCTTAATAAAGACTGTTTGAACCACTAAATATGAGCTGTTAGTTTCTAAAATATTTAAGTTATACATTTCTGTGTTCAAGTAATTCCATATATTATGTAATCCTTAGGGCAATAAAGAAACAACTTTCTTGTGAAGATCATGTGAAGGCTGGGGAAGTGGGGGAGTATTGAGTCTCTTCCTAAAATGATGACTGGTCCACACTAAGTCAAAAGTTCATGTAGAATATTTAGTGAATTAATATTTACTCCCATGGATGTTTTTTGAATTGTTGTATATACTGAATTGAAATGTTTACTTCCACTTCCTCTTCAGATTTCATCCGTGACTTTGGGAAGAGCATTGAACTGCAACCTGCCTGTTTATTCATTTACACTATTAATCTTTATTCATTCACTTACTTAAAAAAATATCTACTGCATACCTTCTAAGTACAAAGCAAATGGCTTGCGGCTATGTCAGATACAGTGACAAATTTAGACATGGGCCTCACTGAACTTATTATCTTGAGAGATAGAGGAAAATAACATGTACATAAATAATGTGTCCTTGGTGTTATGTAAAAACAAAACAAAACAAAAAATTGTTATAGGGGGTTGAAAGTGACAAATGCCATAGGAAGTTCAGATAAAATACAATGTAAGCTTAGAGGAAGGCAAGATTATTTAAAGTAGAGATAAATGAAAAGATTTTGGATGAGTTGAAATTTTATCTGGGCATAAAAATGCAGATTGAATTTGAACATAAGGAAATATGGAAGAAGCATATTCCAGGCAGGAGCAGGTGTCCACCAAGGAGCTCAGTTAGCCTAGAGCTTAATGTGCAAAGAAACAAACCAACACGAGAGCACAGCAATAATCAACTTTGGACCAAATTGGAAGAAGTGCTGATGACCAGTGTTAGGAATCCAAGATTTATTCTGTGAACTTTAGTTAGACATGGAAGATTTTTGAGGCAGGAAGAGAGAAATTCATTACTAATTTAAGAAGATTAAATCTGATATATATGCAGTATTTTTGTCTTCCCTAACTGGACATGTAAAAGAATTCCCAGAACATTCTTACAAAGACTGAGAGAAGCATTTTACTTTATTTCATCAGCAACCAATGTGCTACTGTTGCATTAACAGTAATAAAAGATTAAAACATAATGAGCTCTATCATAGTTTATTTACCTTAATACTGAAACAATGCTTCTTATAATAAATTTATTCACTGAGAAGGAAAGGAATAGAGAACAAGTGACAATAGCTTTTTTTCCAAGTAAATTAGGTGTTAGTGTCAAAGAAAAATTAGTTTTAGGATTCGAAGCACTGTATCACATAAGAATAAACAATATTAGGTTAATGGGAAACCAAATGGCATAGAATCCATCTTGGAGCGAGCAGTGTTAAGTTATTCTCAGAGAGAAAATACATATAATTATAAACAAGACCAATTCTCCAGAGTCATGTCAACTGGATGCCCCCTTTGAGCTTGTAACTGTGATTACATTTAGCACGATGTACTTACACCTTTCTGCCCACACCCCTTTATGTCTAAATTCCTTCATGAAAGCTTCAGAAATCTGAAAGATGGCTTGTCAAAATGTTTTTTGTGACTTCTATATAAGATTATCTTTCCTCCAGAAAAACCCAAAGAGTCATTTCGGTGTGGGCATTAAGACTACTTATTTCCATACTCAGCCCATTATAGTATATGTGGTCCATCTTTGCTTCTTCAAATAGCATCTCCCCACAATATGCATTTCCTGTGATCATTTCTACTCATCTTTGCCTTACTTTGTTTTGAGGTCTGGGTCATACCTTAAAAATATTTCTGTTTACCTTCATGGTTTTACATATGGTAGACATTGGAAAAAAATAGAAAATATGTAAGTAAATGAATAAATGGCCCATTTGGGAATAAAAACAACCTGAGGGGAAAAATGCTACTTTTCAACCCTCTCCCCACACATAAGTATTTTGAAATCACACCATCTTCTCATTTTACGTTGGAACAAAAACACTTCCAATCCTTCATGTGGTTAGAAATCTAAACACTGCCAAAGATACATTTCTCATTTCACACTTCAGAAATGATGCAAAAGATCATTTTATCCCCTTAGGGCTTGAAATAATGGGTAGTCTTTGCATGTGCTCCGGTTAGAAAAGACTACAGATTACCCACTGTTCCTTTTAACCATACCCATTAGACCACACGTCATCACCACTAAAAGCTTCATTTTTTAACAGGAAGGGGAAAAAGAGAGAGAGAGAGAGAGAGAGAGCGCGCACACGCCAACACACCTGTAAATGTGTTAACTGCTCAGTAAATGTTAATTATCCATTCAAGTAGCGGTGGGCTCTTCACGTCCACCAAATGCTTGGGATATGTTGTTCGAGGTTATCCACCCCCAAGCCCAGGCTGATTTCACAAATTTCTCTTTCAAAGCATACCACGTGCAAGATCTTACACCAGCTCTTCAGAAGGAAGGCACAATATGAATCCAGCATATAAATAAATAAATATTGCTCGCAGACAGGGCTCCAGGTCATTTCTTTTTATCTTCTTCTGTTTTTGTTTTTCAGGTTTATGCATTAGCTGTGTTGATTTCCCCCTTTCACACACTGTATTAGCATTGATGAATTCTAATGAGATAATATATTTTTTCCAAGTACAAGAGATACAATTTTCTGAGTCATACAATTACCAGTTTACTTAGGAAGCTTATAATAAGTGAGCAACTGAGATAAGTATTGGATGGACTATTTTAAGTCTTCTGTAACATGGAAACTCAAGGGATTGTGTAAGAACTATATAATGTGTACAGACTTAGAAACCATTTACTTGCTTCACTGACCCTGGGCTTGTTCCCTCCATTTTCTAAGACTTCACGTTCTTGTCTGTAAAATTGTGATGACAAACCCTAATGCATGGGGATGTCCTGAGGATGTAATTAAATTTCCTGTTACATAGTAGGACTTTTCAAGTCTGCTTTATTTTAACCTAATCTAAAGCAAACAGTTTAATGCAAATTAATCAGGTTCACTGTTACAGGAACCCAAATATTCATTTCAGTTGATTTTTGTCAAGCAAGTCCCATTATGAAGCCAACAGTGAATTCTTTGTGGGTACAATATAATTAGTATCTTTTAAAATTAATTTTCACTGAGCATTATAAATGAGCACAATTAGTATTAAGAGAAAACTATTGATATTCTGTGTTCACTCATTAAATGAAAGTGCATATTTAGGTCTCCTCTCCAGCTTAACTGTCACGCATTTTCTCAGTCAGTGACTTAGCTGCCATTGCTGCTATATCAGAATACACAGTCTGATATAACAAGCCACAAATATTTCTTTCACTTCTATGAAGTGGAAAGGCATTATGCATAAGGCACAGCCCACGCAAGACTCTATTGAGGATGATACTCCCTGGGCAATATGATTTTAAGGGTTTTGGGAAAGAAAGTAGCTCAATTTTCATTATATGTTCTTTGATACATTTTGATTTTTAAAGCATATTCATGTATAATAGTCAAAACAACTAAAAGAAGAAAGAAAACATCTGTCTTCAAGGATTTTAAACTGGAGCGAG
Organism: Ursus maritimus; assembly: GCF_017311325.1. Taxonomy (NCBI): domain Eukaryota; kingdom Metazoa; phylum Chordata; class Mammalia; order Carnivora; family Ursidae; genus Ursus; species Ursus maritimus. The sequence continues at coordinate 38,526,703 of NW_024423564.1, read as the reverse complement.
AAAGAATATGATGCACAAGGACATGATGCCCTATGTTTGTCTTATTACTCTCTTGTCATCTAAAAAGTCTTAATAATTTTTGGACAAGGGGTCCAACATTCCCATTTTGCATTGGGCCTGTGTCTTATATAGATGCACCTTTATACACATAAATGTGGGATTATAAGGTAGAATGTGATAAGAACAAAATGAATAGTACTCACAGTTCCTGACTAGGAGAAAAGAAAACCAAACCAGTGTGTCTAATAAATAGGCCAAAGTTGGATAAATAGCATCATCTGTAAAAAGAACAGGTTATGCAAAGCGTCTCGTTATTACTGTAAATAGTCCAGTCTCTAATGTGTCTTAACTCATTTTCAAATAGACCAAACCCTCTCTTCCAACCAAAAGATGATTAGAATTCTATGGTTATGATGTTTTTCAACTTTGATGCACTAACATTTCGAAGTAGCATCTGTTCACTGAGATAGAATAGGCTCCTAAGTGCAAACTGATACCTATTAGTAATCAAGAGTGTAGGCATTTGTTAACTTAGTGAAAGTTAATTTCCCTCTCCTTTATATTTAAATTTTCTATGCTTCTAATACATTGCTGCTATTGCCCTTTTGAAGGACCCCTTTGGGGACCGATCATGTCTATAATTCATGCAACAGGAGCAACTTGTTTTCAAAGCCCGGACAAGATACTATCAGATGGGTCACTTTGTGACACATTTGAACTTAATTGGTACGAATTGTCAAAATCTCGGAGATGCTTCTGAATGCAACAGTTTATCGATCCAAACCATCAAATTAAGTTGCATCAAGAAAAGATGCACCAGAAAACCTAACTTTTTGAAAATCGCTATAGACCAAAGGACTCTTGTAAAAAATGGAGAGACAGTTCAGCACCAATGCCCCCTTTCCCAAATTCTATGCATACTGACATGAGCATGTGGACATGATGCGTGGTGCCTAGCTTTTCTTAAGGAGAGAGACTGAAGTTTAAGCCAAGTGATTTAGGAAGCCAAGTGACGGCAGCTGACTGTTTCAGCACACAGACATGTAGAGATGCCACAGTGGCAAATGGCGCTGAGAGACACGAGAAAAGTGGGACAGGAAAAGCACTGGGCAAGACACAGGATGATTGATGGCATGCCTCTTTTGCTGGGTGCCATCTGGTGAAGAGTACAAGGAGATAAGTGAATAGTGTGTAATTTTTAAATAGCTTGTTATTTTTATGAAATCAATCAGTGTAATAGAATTTAAAATGTACATGTCTACTTGCCCTCACAGATTCCAGCCCTTTCCTTCTCCTGTCAAAAATATTTTTGGTAAGTAAAAAGAGGCCATCTGCCATATGTGTTTTAATATGATAATTTTTAAAGTTTATATTTTCTTTTCCTTCCCTCGTCGAGAAAAGGAAAAATTCTATTGCATAGATTCTATTCCAAAAGTCACTTGAGAAAAGATTTGCAGAACAAGTTCCTTCCTATTTTGTTGTTGATTATTTCATTCACTGACATTCCCTAGTGTTCAAAACCATAACTTTAATTTAGAGTGGAAAATGAATAGTCAAAATATACTATCACTGTGCATTTTAGATATAAGTCTTGTAAAAACCTGTTTTTCCTGTCATTGATGGGTCCTTAATTTGAGTAAGGTTTCTTAGTAACCTGTATGTTTATTAAAACTTACTTTAATTTCCAACTCCTGCTACCCATCTCTTCTCCTTCCCTCACCCTCCTAGAGAAAAGAAAGAATTTTATGTCTATGCCCAAATCCACTATTTAAAAGTCCTAAAGTCATTTGAAACATTAAATTAACATGAGGCTACTTTTTTTCAGTGAAATGCCACCAATGCTTTTTATACAATGACTATACTGGAAAAGTCTCATATAGTGATGGTGAGGTCCAGCCTATATTTCACAGGAAAATATGCATCATTATTGATGCATGTCTATATTTCCATAAGGAATTTGCATAAATCTCCACAGCAATAGGACTTTAAAATATTCTATGAATTTTGTCTTGCAAGTCAAGCTCCTACAATGAATTTAAAATAAGGTGGGTTAGGTCTGTGTTATAAAATGAAAATTTACCTATTTTCAATTGCATGGATTAGAAATTGGTTAGGGAGATGGCTTCTTCTATTCTTTTACCCATTTCTTGAGGCTGTGTATACTGATTTCAAATATAATTATGGCTCAATATCGGCTTTAAGCCAGCATTTTAGCAATATATGTGTAAAGATGAGATAAGTTCTATCAAAAGAAAATTAAAAATTATACATTGAATGCAACAATTTATAGTGATTATAGCTCCTTGTTAAAAAGCAAAATTCCATTAACTAGGTAATTATTATTAGAGAAAAAAATTACCCTAACACCTTTAATGAAATTTTAAAGGTATTGCTTTGGGGCTTGAAATAACCAGACAAAATCTTCTACAAATCTGGTTTTAGAACAAAATCTAGGTCCCTTTTTGTATCCTACTCTTAGAGTCTCACCAATGAAATGGAGGCTCTCCAGGATCAATCCTAGAGCTCTTAAAATACAGAGGGAAAAATTAAACCATCAAAAACAAGAATCTGGTAAAAATATAAAAACTTAACTATAGACCACCAATCTGAAGAGCCAGAAGACACTTTTCTAAAGATTCAGTAATAAAAGCCATAAAGACTTTATTTATTTATTTATTTATTTATTTATTTATTTATATATTTTAGAAAGAGAGACAAAAGAATGTGTGTACACACACATGGGAAGTGGCTGAAGGAGAGGGAGAGAATCCTCAAGTAGACTCTCCACTGAGCTCAGAGCCTGATCCCATGACTCTGAGATCATGATCTGAGCCAAAATCAAGAGTCCAGAGTTTAACTAACTAGGCCACCCAGGCACCCTTAGACTTTTTAAAAGAAATTTTATATGTGAATAGAAATCAAGTTCAAAGCTTGTCCCTTCCCCTTCTAATATCAGTGAGATCCTTCTAGAATATACTCTTGCTTTGATTTACTCCACCATGTTGGGGATGTGCTGAAATAATTTTTATCAAGGCAGTTAATAATATGTTAATCCAGACCTATCAACTAATTCATGAAATATTTGATATTTACTGAGATCTTACTAGGTTCTCTTCCAGGTAGTGTGTCAGTATCCGGGCTTAAAGATACAAAAGATACAGTCCATATGTACCATCAGAAAAAATTAGCAAAAAAGTAATGAAAGAAAATAAAAAATAAAATTCCATCCCAAACACATGAAAAGCATTTTCCTGATCCCTCCCCTACTGGCTTCATTATTACTACTGTAAATAGACATGTGATAGACATGTAAATAAATGTTATAATGTGACAAGTGGAATGATAGCATCATATAGAAAACAAACAAATATGAGATGGATTCTAGTGATACGCATATGTTTGTGATTTCACAGTAGGAGTGATGCTTTAATGATTCCATTCATGTATTCCAAATTGCTACAACGTCTGCTTTTGGCTCTAACAAAAGGAATATGCTGCTTTGAGGTGTGCGCCATAGATAATAGTGATTGAATTGAAGAAAGCAGGTGGAAGGAGGAAGAAATAAGAATAGGGCCTAGGAGAGAGAAAATACAACTTTCTTACCAAAGTTCAGAGCTATACTTCTCCTGAGTATGGTGGAGGAAGAGCATAAAGCACATACAAAATTACTCAGAAATTGTTAAGGAACTAATAATGAACACATCTGTTAGGAACAGACAACAGCCTGGCATGGCAAAGTTGGAAAAACAGGAGGGTTTTCTGTCTTTCAATTATTTTATTCCCTTCCTTAGTGCTTGTGATGTGTGCATATATGCATATAGACACATATTATTAATTGAACTTTTCTCCTGATCTAATTTTAAGAATGTACATAGGTAGGAAGCATGGAGCAGGATCAGGCCATTTGCAGATGCAGTGTCACACCATGATTGTGATATTGTGCTATCCACCCAGGCTGAGACAAGACAGGCTAAGAACAGACATCATGATGGACAAAAGTCAGAAGAGAATGATACGACAGATTAAAAGAAAAAAAAAAGTTCCTTAACATTTAACAAGATGAGGTTAAATTACACCAATAAAAATGAAAAAGCACATGAAAAAAGTTAGATCTCAGCCACTCCCCAAAACACCTAGCAGCACATGTTAAGCATGATAGATACTCAGTAAATATAGATTGACCATGTTGGCCTCAGTATTGATTGTACATAGCCCATTAGGTTGACCACACTCTCCACCCAATTCCTATTAAACATGGGACCCTCAAGCCTTAATGCCAACCACAGAGAAAGGGAGGGGGAAGAGAAAGTAGAGAGATTTTATTATCTTTTTAATTAACCAATTCCACCTTTTGATTAAAGTGTTAGAATAGTCATGAGGCCTCATCATTACATTGGGATAATGGGAGTCATGTTTCTCATAGTTGGAGAAGAGAGTAACAAACATGGGAAGGAGAAAGGTAGAATAAAAATCTTTGAAGTTGAATCAATGTTGAGAATACTGGTGTGAACTCATTTTTTAACATATTTATCTATAAATATACATATAGAGTTGATATAGACAAATATGTGGAAATGCATGCATGATTACACAAACATATTTTCCAGCTTTGCCTGCAGACACCCCAGCGGCAATAACACCCCAGTATCAATAAGCAGAAGTATCATCTGTGTATCAGTTTCTAAATTTAGTTCTCCAATAAAAGAAACCAAAGGTCTAGGAGAAATGACTGACTACAGATCTATTCTTAGCTATACCAAGAATATCTTTTTTGTGCTAGAAGAAAGGCCATGATCAAAGAATAACAGGTATCATCATGCTATAATGTCAAAAGGACACAGGATTCAATTTAAGGTCGTTTCTGCTGTCAAATCTGAGAAAATTGGTACATCTAAATAAATAGATAATTGGTACATCTAAATAAATAGATAATTGGTACATCTAAATAAATAATAAATATCACATCATAACCCACTGGATCCTGAATTTCTAAAGGATGAAAATGAAAAAACTGAGTAAATTTAAATGGGGTCTATAGACTAAATGATAGTATGATATCAACCTTAATTCCCTAATTGTGATCATCCTTTTGTGGTTATGAGGAGAATGTTCTTGTTTTAAGAAAATGCACACTACTCTAGAATGGTCAAGAAAAAATGATACATATAAATATATACAGAAAATGATAAGGCCAATGTGGTATAATGTCAACAATTTGAGAACCTTTGTAAAAGATATACAAAGACTTTTTGTTTTACTCTTGCTGCTTTTTCTGTAAGTTTGAAATCATATCAAAATAAAAATTTAATAAAGAATATAAACAAAAATACAATATAGGTCTGGTGTTCATATAAAACGTCTCTTACTCAGTTTACTTGTCATTGGTTTGTTAGCAGGTGCAATCTACATACAGCTAAATCTCTTCCAATACTGTGTTTCAGTGTTAATTTACAAGGTGGGCTTAGGAAAGTTTGTGAAAGCCTATCCTTAAAACCAAGCAAAATATTATAACCTGACTTTAACAGAAATGAAAAGTAGAAGTTGTTATTTTACTTGGAGGTATCTTTATAACATTGAATAAGCCTAATGACTCATCTGTACACATTAAAAGAAAAGACAATAATAGCTCTTGATTCCTCATTAATAATATATAGTGTTAAAAAGATAGAGGGCAGATGTACAAAATGGGAGATGCCTCTGGTATATTGAACTAGTGTTCAGAGTTTAAAGATGCTTTGAATGATGCTAAGAAACCAACAAACCCTAAGGTCAAGAGTGAAGAATAACCCTCTTTGGAGTGTGAGAGATTAAAGATTTTTTTCAAGAAGTCAAATCATTAGACACTGATTTCTATGCCATGTACTATCTTTATCGCTATCTATAGTACATCATGATATTAATTATTCACAGGCTGTCCCTAAGTTATCAAGGGATATTCTATCACATCTGCATATTTATTTCACAGACAGATAGATGTATATGGGTTATAGTTCAAACAATATCCATGAAGTATTTTAAATTTAAATATCCCAGAAATATCACAGTAGCATTTATTATAAGTTTAAAACAATGCAATAGAAAGCAAATAAAAGATAGTTATTAATTTTACATATTTATAATGTAGCATGACATGGTCCAAGTCTTCCACCTTACATTTAGAATGCAAGTTATTAAAAAAAAATAGAATGTAAGTAATAAAGCAATGTACAAATAAATAACGATTCGCAAAGGATGATACATGAGCTATAAAGTTGGTAGCATGTATATTTGTGAAACTGAATTATGAGATTCTCACTTTGTGGGTTTTTAAAATATATTTTTCCTATTTTCAACAATGCTAAGTTTCACTGTGTGATTGGATAATAGATATTATACCTACATATACATAATATTCTAATGACAAATGTTTTTGACTACCCAGAAAAATCTTCTGGCTAGAAGTCTTTTCCCTAAGATTTCTAGAATAGTAAGGCTTTACTGTGTGGAACATTATTGATTACTGAAATAGAATACTGCACACCGAAACTGCATGCTATTTAATCCATAGGATTAAAACTGAAAGAATAATCAATAATTTATTTAGCCAAAATCTTCGATAGAGACAAACTCTACAAAGGTGTATGCCAATATTATCAGTAGTTATCTTAGTCTTGAGTGGATAGAGCTCAAGCATGGTTTTCCAAAATTCCCTCTTAAAAAAAAATGTGGAACATCAATGAAAATCTTTTTTTACTGTTGATCATATAGACCTTAGGGGTAAAAAGCATAAATCACTTTATTTATCTGTATAAAAAGTGACTTCAGAGGTGCTTGGGAGGTTCGGTCGGTTAAGCATCTGCCTTCAGCCCAGGTCATGATCCCAGGGTCTGGGAATCGAGCCCCTCCTCCCCGCTTGTGCTCTCTCTCTTGTTCTCCATCTCAAATAAATAAATAAATTAGTTTATAAATAAATAAATAAGTAAATAAATACAAATAAAAAGTGACTTCATACAAGAAATTAGATGCTCACAAACATTTCTGATAAGTTGCAGATGTGCACCCCACCCTGAGCCTCCAAGTCATATAACTCTTGGAACCATACTACTGAAATGGTCCATTAGGGATACCACCTCTGCCAGCATCAGAGAGAAGAATTGAGAGAGCTCTTTTAGAGCTATAATTAAGGAATTAGAGAGCTATCACTATTACTGTGGCAACTGCCTCTTGACACCCACAATTAGTAACTTGACCCTGTAATGCTGTTACAGAAATGCCCAGTGCGGCAATGAACATGCATTGCAGCAACAGCCAATGGAGAGAGAAAAGTCTCATTAATTTTCATCTTCAGAATCAAGTGTAAGTGCATCTATATGAAGGGAATTAATTTGGATATTGAAACCTAGGTGTAAAGGATTCTGGGATATTGTTTCAATTTTTCAACATGCGCCATAAGGGAAGGCACATTAAAAAAGGTGGGCCAATGAATTCTATATTCAGTGTATGATACCTACTTCATTCTTCTAGTCAGACTTTCAGTGGCATACCTCAAAATCCTTCACACAAAGTTAAGTGGGTCATTCTGTAAACTGGCCATCACCTGGTGACCTGTTTCCTCCCTTCTGGTTTTCTGCTATTGTTCTTCTATTTGAAATCTTTCCTCTATTCCAGATGAGTTATTCTAATTTTATTCCTCATCTTGCTATCCAGGTCTCTCTGAATATCAAAATATTGTCCTACAGAAGTCAGTTTCTGCCATTCCATACCCATTTCTCAGTCTTTCTGTTCTTCAGGATCTGGATCCTGAATTAATTAATATCAGGATACTATTCTAAAGAAGAAGAAAAAATAAAGAAGAAGAAGTAGAAGAAGAAGAGAGAAGAGAGAAGAAAGAAGAAAGAAGAAGAAGAAGGGGAAGGGGAAGAAGGGGGAGGGGCAGGGAAGAGAGGGGGAGGAGGAAGAAGAAGAAGAAGAGCAATTCCCCCTCCTCTTCATTTCTAGTTTCCTCTTAGTCTGCTTTCCAAGTCTTTTATTCCCTACTAGATTTTGAGGGCCTTAGAGGATCAACTGTGCTTGATATTTGTATCAACTCTCTCCATATTAACTAGCATAATGTTTTGTACATGGTAGATATTCAATAAATATTAGTTATGTTATTGAAATTATCTATACAGTTATCATTTTAAAGGATGTGATTAAAATGTTGTATTTTGAAAAATTATAATTAAAATTAAGTTATTTTCCAAGTTCTTTAGTAAAATATATGGAAATCGAAGTTAAGTTTTCAAGGGAATTGAGATTTTTATTTAGAATTTGGATTATTTCTATTGTCAATGGAAAATAATAGTTAAAAGCCTCTCATGCTGGAAATACACTTTGGTGGTAGCATGCGTATATGCATATAGTACATTTGACAATATAAAAGTATTTATAAAAACAAATTCAACTAAATAGATTTGAAGATATAACTGGCTTTATTAAGCCATTCAAGAATGGGGCAGCATCCCATCTAGCAAGTAGACTGGAGTTCCAAGGAGTTGTACAAAATGGAAAGATTTTATAGGAAAGAGGGTGAGATGAGGATGTTATTAGCAAAACAAAAGAAAGGACTGTTTTCAGGCAAGGTCACCTTCCCTTAGGGGAAGGGCAGGGAGTCTTTGCCAAATTATCTCATCTTCCTTTGTGGGATGAAGAGGGCAATGTGACAGGTTAACTCATTGGTGCTGACCAGAAAATTCCTGACCGGTAAGAATCCATTTCTGGAGGAGGCTGAAATTGCAGTTAGGTATTAAACCTTGGTTTGGTTACTTGGCCTGGCATAAGTGATTCCATTTAGAGCCTGTGGTTTCCTTTTTAATAAAAGGCAAAGTAAGTTCATTCTTAAAAAATAAAGAGGTGACATCTTAATAATATGGCCAATAAAGGGAATATGATAACTATAAATGTGCTTGATATATGTAGTTACAAGGCTTTATGAAGATATGATTTGTGTGGACACAGAAAATTAGTGTTTGAAACAGTGTAAGGAATCTTCTATTAAGAATTAAAGCCCATTATTAAGCAAAATAAAGAATGGATAAATATAAGAAATTTTAGAAATATTCTCAAAATGCAAATCTACTTGGATAATTTAAGGGTCTCCATAGTGTCATCCCTTAAGACAGTAAGAACTGAACTGAAGATAAGATTATTTATTATCTTATTAGTAAAAAACAAAAACAAAAACAAAAACAAAAAACTGTCATTTAAAGAAGTAAGTCTGGATGACCCTAATTATTAGGTCAATGTAATTTCTATGATACATCCATTTTCTTTCCAGATGTTTCGATTTTCAACTGAATTACTTCGGCAAATGAACTGTGAAGCTACTGGTGCTATTTACATATTTATTAATTTAGTCATTTATCTATCTATTCATTTATTTTACTTTTAGTTGAATAATGAGTTTTGACAATAATTTTTGGCAAGCTATGTAAAAACATTATGACACATATATTTGCAAATATATATCACTAGATGCAATTGCAGGTCTAATGTTGGAATTGAGCAAGAAGCATTTCGTAGTGCCAGCTAAAGCTAAGACAGCAGGCTTTATTTCAATTTAAATAAAACCTGAAGGTATTGCTGCAGAAAGCTGGCTCAAGCTGTCTGGCATTCTGCCTGGAAGAGAATCTTTGATAGTGTTCTTCTTTAGACTATATTAGCTTCACCAGTTTTTCTTAGTTAACATTAAAAATTTAATTATCCAAACAGTATAATTCATCAGGATTTTGCAATTGTTTCATCCGCCTCCTCTTTTCCACATTTTATAAAGCATTTCATTCAAATCAAGATCCTTGAATTCACAAATGAATAATCTACATTTTGCTGACAGTTTTCCTTTCTGAATTCAATATAATATTGTCATTCAGAACTTGGAAGCACCATTTAATTATATGCTACTGCAGAACTCTGAGCTCAAGGTAGTAAATATTCCTAAAACCTAAAGGGGACATTTCAAAAATGTGTTTCTTAACTTTATTTTCATGTAAGTTTTCAGAGGCTGGGGATTATCAGTCAAAGTGAAAGGTGGATTAAGAAGCATTTGTAGGTTCTGATGGGTTTATGATAAAAACAGTCTGCTTTACATCTGCTTTGTAGGAACAAGTACTCCCTCCATAAAACTGCTTAGAACACGGAAAAGGAAAAAAATCATAATCTCAAATGGACTAGGTTTTCACTTGTTATATGTTTCAGGCTTTTGGATTTTCATGTCCTGATATCTGAGCACAGTAATTTCCCCATGCCCCGCAGGTGTGATTTCCTCAGAGCTGCTGAGCCTCTTCATACATGCATTCCACGAGGATCTCCTTCTAAATATCTTCACAGGAGGTCACTAACAGATATTAACACAATCCAAAAGCAAAGTTATTGAGTTTATTTTTCTGTGAGCATCTATTGGTAATTTCACAAGGCCTGGAAGTTTATTCAACAGATATCTTGGTCATTCAGAACCATTTCATTCCTCAATTCCCTTTGACCTGCTTTTGGGATAACTCTGTTGCCCCTTTTATCGGCGTGTTAGGGATAAGAACCACATTTTTCATATTTGCTATGTAAATTGGGGTCTCACCCAGTTTTGAAAGAAAAAACTTAAGTTGAAGAATTAAAATGACCTCTTGATATCTCAAGTTTTATTTGGCAACTTTTGCTTCTGCTCTGAGAGTTAAGTTATGTCACCTTTCTTTAGCAATATATCAATTGCTAACTTACTATTTACACTGCAGTTAATTTCCTTTTAGATATTGCATTAATTAAATCCCCTTGCCTCATTCAACTACGAGGCTTCTTTGAAATTCTTTAAAACTTCAGGCAGCAAAGCTTTAGTGACCATTTAGTAAGTGTAGGGTATTATGCGTTGGTGCTGCAATAGATGCACTTTTAATTACCATGAATTTTTCCCCCATGTGAACTAGTAGAAATGTGAGATAAGCCAAGAATTTTCATGTGTTGCTTTACAGTTTTGTTTGGTTGTGGTTTTGGTTTTCCTGAGAGTGAGAGACCCCTCAGCTCCTTCATCTGAATGGTCAAGTTTATAAATAATACTCTGCAACAACAAAAAAGTATTTCTTACAGGAAGAAAAGTATTAGAGATTACAGGTTGAATGTGGAACTTTCTTGCTAGGTTATAAATATGGATAACAGATACAACATAGGCTTTTATAATCATTTGGCATCAACAAATAAGGATTTGTTGTAATTTATAGTTTAATAATTGAATGAAACCAAACACTGGCAACTGAATTAAAATAAAGGAAGATATGGAGATTCTATCTGATGGCATACTGCTTTCATCATCTTTTTAATAAGCCTCAAAGATTACCTATCAACATTTTTAAATGGTAAATATTATAAATCAATTCCTTCAAAAGCATTACCAGAGCAAAGGATTTCAGTGCAAGTAATTTATTTGGAAGCATGGCAAGGGATTAAGGAAGTGAGAAAAACTTTTACTCTGCAGAAGATACCATCAAGAGAAATAAAAAGAAACCCAGGGCAAGACAGAAAATATTTACAAACCATATATTTCATAAGGGAATTTTACCCAGACGATACAAAAGACACTTACAACTTGACAATAAGAAGAATAGTACCCTAATTTAAAAATGGATAAAAGTATTTGAATAGATGTTGCCCCAAAGATATACCAATTATCAATAAGCTCATGACAAGACTCTCAACATTAGTCATTAGGGAAATGCAAATCAAAACCACTTTACAAGCACTGGGATTGCTACAATCAGAGACAGACCATAACAAATGTTGGCAAGAATGTGAAGAATTTGACACTCTCGTGTTGTTGAGGGAAATGCAAAATAGTGCAATCACTTTAGAAAACAGTTGGGCCATCCTCAACATGTTAAACATAAATGTACTGTATGACACAGCAATTCCACTCTGAGGTATTTACCGAAGAGCAATGAAAACATGAATCCACGCAAAAACGTGTACACAAATGTTCATACAAGCATTATTCATAATAGCCAAAAAGTGGAAATAACTCAAGTATCCATCAACTACTGAATGGATAAATGAAATGTGTTAGGTATATCTATATAATTAAATATGACTTGGAAATAAACAAAATAACAAAATAAACAAAAAAATGAAATTCTGACATATGCTACAAAACAGTTGGACCTCGAACATGCTAAGTCAAAGAAACCAGTCACAAAAAGATCCATATACTGTATCCCTCCACTTTGATGAAAGATTAGAGATCTACAGAAACAGAAATTCGATCACTGTTTGCCTAGGGCTGGGGCAGTAGGGAGAATGGGAAGTGACTATATTTTGTGCCAACAAAAATGCTCCAGAATTAGATTGTGTTGATGGTTGCTCTACTTTGTGGATATAATATTAAAATTAGAAACAAGCAAACAAACAAAAATAACCAAATCATATACTTTAATCAGATGAATGGTATTGTGTAAACATTGTATCTCAATAATGATTTTGGTTTTGGTTTTGGGTTTTGGTTTTAAGTAATTGCGACTAAATAATAGCAATTACTACCCTCAAATTTAGTTAAACCCAAAATAAAACATTAGGTATTAATATAAAAAAAAAAAAACCTTGTTCCTAGCGGTTTATGATTTAAACATTGTTTATAGTAGTCCCTTTATGTGTAGAACTAAGGTTTAAAACACTAAAACATAAGTACATTTCTAAACATCTAAACAGTTTCACGTAAAAGCCCCACCATTTCTAACTGGATCCTTTAGTTAACTATCTTATACATTTGCATTAATGGAAATCCCTGTCCAGTCCAGGGAACTGTCAAAGAGAATGGTTTGCTGGGTTCTGTATTATTTTGTAAGGGAAATAAGGAAATGACCAGTAGTAGACTAAAGTAGGATCACACATTATCATAATCTGCCCTCAACATATAGAAGGGTAGAGGGACATCAAAAGTTGCACTGTTTCTTGCTTTGTCAATACATTCCCAAGGTGTCTTTATCCAGTATTTTCATATACTCATATACTAGAGCCTTAAATAACCAGGTTAACCATCTATAGCTTACTACATGGCTGTGCTTCTTCACTGAAGATTGTAAGCAAGTCTACAATATATCATAAGAAATGAAATATAAAATTCTGATAAATCTAACATTCTATCAGTGTCTTAAAAAGCACTCTCCTTCAGGCAAAGATCACTAATTTGGTCTCCTTCTAAACTTAGGCTTAAATTTGGCAGGTAAGACTTTAGGACATGAAGAGATGAGTACTAGCTGAAATCCAAGGCTACCTAATACATCTCTAATCTGAAGCCAAGTGCCTAAAACTATATCATGGATAATAGTAGAAAAAAAATTAAAAGTGTAACCTCCCTAGAAATTTTTTTCTCCTTTTTTTTTTTTTCAGGGACTCTGACAATCTTACCCAATAATAAATGCAAATGAGCTGATGAATAAACACCATATGCAACCTTGAAGTTTCCTTTTTAGAACCTAAAAACTTTCAAAAAGATAGTAGCCTCTACATAAAAGAAAATCTTTTTTTTTCTTTTTTCTTTTTTGATGTTCTGCAACTAGTAAGCAAAATTACTTACATAATTAAACCAAATACTTGCATTAACATCAAAAAGTAAACTCATACATGCAATGAGTAATTTAAAAAAAAAATTCTAATTACAGAGTGGGATTTAATTGGTTCTCTGTAATAACAATCATATAGCTTCTTCAAGTAGTCACTTTGCTTCAGTTCACTAAAAAACACTATGTTCAATAGAAAAATTGATTCCAATCTGGAAATAGCCTCAATTATCCTGCAGTATTATGCCCGGCAACATATCTAAGGCAATGCTTCTTAAACAATATAATACGGTGACAGAAAAGAAATTACACAGTGAACAGGCTTATTCATGTATTTATTTATTTATATCTGCTTCATTCCCTAAAAACGATCTGTGCCTACTTGGAACAAGCTTGTGTGTAAGCAAGGAGGGTTGATGAAGTGCACATTTTAAACTTGGAAAGAAAAGAGAGATATAGTAAAGATACAATGTTTAGGGCAGTTTGGCTGCTGAACATAGATTTTATGAAATCTTTTGCAAATATTATCTATGCCAGGAGTTAAATAATCATCAAGCATCCATTAGACAAATCAGGTGTCAAGGAAAGTTTCAGTGACAACTTGGCAATCCCAGAAATCATTTTTTCATCAGGTTTGGTAGAAATAGATCCTGTCGGCACTTACCTTTCAGCTCTAGAACTGAAATAGTGTGCTGCTGGAAAGAAATTTCAATTGGCCATGTTGCTTTAAATATAATAGTGACAAGACTTTTCTTTCTTAAAGTGCAATCTCTTGACCTTGAATTTGGCAAACTTGCGTTAACTTCCAGCTATGCTACAAAGTGCCAGAATAATCTTGAACGGTTTTCTGATGTCTCAACTCCTTGGTTTTCTCTCCTAAAAATGGTGACAATATCTGTTCCATCTGGAACAAGTATAATAGTGTGAATACCAAAAAAAAAAAAAAAAAAAAAAAAAAAAAAAAAAAAAAAAAAAAAAAAAAAAGTAACTATACAAACTATCGGTGTAGGTTATGAGAATAATTTACATTTATATAACCATTTACTTTTTGTAAATTGATTTCATGTGCCCCTCAAAGCAACTACAGGAGCTCTAAAGTTGAGACTAATAGGTTAGAAGATTTGCTGTAGCCTATATGGCACAGAGAACAATAGAGAGAGAGGACTCTTATTTGATAGTCACATAATAATAAATTATCAATTGTATCACTTTAGAGTTTATAATAGGTTTCATATACATGTTATGTGTATGTTTAATTATCTCAACAGCTCTGAGAGAAGTTTTAATATCTCCATTTGTAGGTAATAACAATTGTTAACATGTCTTAAGTACAGCAAGGCATTCTAAACATGGTGCCCAGGAAGGTCTTAACTATTTTCTTTAGATAAGAGTCCAGTGGAGTAGGTACTATTAACTCCTCCTATTTACAGATGAGGAACCGAAGTAAAGAGATACTAACTTGATTAAAGTCATCCACTTAATAAATGGCAGATATTAAAGCTGGGCTCATACTCTTAAGTACAATACGGTTCTCAACACATAAAGCTAAGACTCAAGCTGCAACATCTCACATAGGCTCCTTAGTTAGTCAGATTCAAAGGTCTGTAATCTTCACTTTGGACTGTTTTGCTTTTCTTGAAAGTAAAAGTGTATGTGTGTGTGTAATGTTGTCATTAAAATGAGAATTAATGGAGTGGTGAAATGGCTACAGAGATATAATTATAATAAAAATGAAATATAGTATTTCCATTTGTAGAAAGTATATATCCTCACTTTTTCAAATATGCTATGAGAGTATATCTTCTCTCTAAAGCAATATTAAAATATAATGTAAAATACCTTAAAATCATTATCTTCCAGAAAATGTAATGTTTCGTGTTTAGTTTATGCCCCTTGACTGTTTTCTGCATCAACTTTTTTTTTCTTTTTTACTGGAAAATCATGCCATTTTTCTTGCTTCTAGCTACTGGTTTAGCAGCAGGTGCTTCTGTATAATATAGCTGTATTTAATATTTAATTATATTCCAAAAAGTGTAAATAACCTTTAACAAAAGAAGATATTCTTATCAAATTCTTCAATATTCTTACATTAAAGCAGTTGTTTTAAATGTTCAACAAGTACCTGATCCAAAATGCATACAAATATGAGAATACGGTGATATTCATTTAAAAATAAATAAATATAGGCACTCTCATTGGAAGCAATTTTAGTATATCACTTGAAGAATGTTCCACTTAAAATTCTGTTTTACCAAGTTGGTTGATTTAATCCTGTTTTATATTCAGATAAACTAGCTGTTATTTATTGCTCGCATACTAGGTCTTCCACAAGCAAATGTAATTCACTTTTTTGACTTTTCCCTTGCTTAGTTAGTCCACAGTTATTGAAAAGTCAGGAATGGAAATAGGCCAATCCAAATAAAGATAATATGGACTGAACTAAAATTTTAAAATTATTTCATAATGCAATGCACAAAAAAATCTGCTATGATATTTGTTTTCTGTTCAGAGGTGCTATTCCTATTGCACAAAATCTAACGCTGTTCATGCCATTTTCCTCCAGTGGAATAGGTGGCTAAGAGGTCAGATGTCAGTTTACGAGGATGTCACTGACTTACAAAATAAAGGCAAGAGGACAGACAGTACTGTTTTTCCAGAAAGGTGTAGGGTGTAGCGTATTATGCTCAACAGTTTAGGTTAAAGTGGCAGAAAAACTCAGTAATCCCAACCAAATCTTAGGAGGACACTCTCATGGTTATAAGGGGTTTATTTCAGTAGATATTATAAATCATATATGCAAAGCTTGGTCTTCAATGTTGTTGAAGCTAAAAAACAAATGAACCTCTTTTCTGGCTCATTTTCTAGAAATGTGAGTGAAAAAAGTACTGGCTGTTTCTGCTGAAAAGATTGAGTAGGCAGGAAAAGCAACTGAAGCACACAAGCTTCTTTCTATCATTTTTTAATAGACATCACAGTTCTTTCTTCACCTCTATCAAGTCCTCCCTGTACTCCCTTTATGATAAATGTCATTGTAAGAGGTATAAAGTGCAGACTGGCATCAATCTTGTTATTCCTGGTTTTGGAGAGGCATAGATACAAACACGTTAGATGAAGTTATGAAAAGACCTCTGTTTGTTAAACCAAAGCCAGGTATCTTCTATCCTGGAGAGGAATTACAACCTAGATCTTGGCTTCTATAAGTAAAGATTCATGAGTCTGGAAAGCAAAACGATTCTTTCAAACCAGTGAGTCATGAAGGTTGGAGAGATTATTGGTAACCATACTAGACCTGACCCTATTTCCAGAGTGGATTGACAGAGACGAAGCATCCAAGAGCTGCAAAAGATAGACTGCAAACCCCAATCCAAAAACTGGTTTTCTGCCTAGAATTTCTGTATGGACTGTAGTGACTATAAAGTAACAGAGTGTCTATGGCCAGGCCACTATCAACAATGCACTGTGCATCGCAGGTAAGTGATCTTCACCTTCTTGGTCAGATCAACTTTTACTTGTTGTTCAAAATTCTTGTTTAGATGTTGCAGTGAGATGAATAGTGTCCTCCCCCAACCCATGCCCACCAGGTTAGAATTTGGACTTATTTGGTAATAGGGTCTTTGCAGATGTAATTAGTTAATATGAGGTCATAATAGATTTGGCAGTTCGGGGGTTGGGAGGCTAAATCCAATAACTGATGTCCTTACAAGAAAAGGAAAGAACAGATGGAGATACACCTAGAGAAGAAAGACATGCAAAGGTAGAAGCAGAGATTCTAATGATGCAGGTACAAGCCAGGAAATGCCAAGGATTGTTGGAAGGCAACCAAAAGTAGGAAGATGAAAGGAAGGATTTTTCCCTAGAGGCTGCAAATAGAGCATGACCCTACTGACACCTTGATTTTGGATTTCAGGCTCCCAGAACTGAAAGAACAAACTTCTGTTGTTTTAAGTCACCTATTTTGTAGTAATCTGTTACAGCAGCCCTAGGAAACTAATACAGCTGTCATGTCAAATCCTCAGAAAACTCTTCTCTGACCGCCCTGTGCTTTGTCTCACTACCCCAGCTAACCTAGAAGTTTCCATGTTACACTGTACACTTTTTTCTATCACATTTTAAAGCAAATTCCTCATTTATTTGACTTTTTCTTCCTAAAACAGTAATATATTTAAGGTCAAGGATTTTATTTATCTTTACATACCCAGAACTTAGGTTGGGACAGAAATCTAAGTAAACACTTACAGAATGAATGGATGATTTTTTTAATTATAATTGAATCATTAACTACATCATTTGATGGTTTTCTACACGTATCCAATGAGGTGAGTATTATTTCATTGAATTAGTAATAAATATCATCACCATCTATATACAACAGTAATTTATTGAGCTAGGTGCTGACAATATTGTAAACCAGACATGATCCCTGCCTTTGAAATAATCTAATGGAATGCATAGGAGAGAAAGAAAGAAAGAAAGAAAGAAAGAAAGAAAGAAAGAAAGAAAGAAAGAAAGAAAGAAAGAAAGAGAAAGAGAGAGAGAGAGAGAGAAAGAAAGAGAAAGAAAGAAAGAGAGAGAGAGAGAAAGAAAGAAAGAAAGAGAAAAGAAAAGAAAAGAAAAAGGAAAAAAAGAAAAAAGAAAAGAGAAAAGAAAAGAAAAGAAAA
The DNA here is from genome assembly GCF_017311325.1 of Ursus maritimus. NCBI lineage: Eukaryota > Metazoa > Chordata > Mammalia > Carnivora > Ursidae > Ursus > Ursus maritimus. The sequence continues at coordinate 38,508,495 of NW_024423564.1, read as the reverse complement.
GAAAAGAAAAGGGAGGGAGGAAGGGAGGGAGAGAGGGAGGAAATCAAGAAGGGAAGAAAAAGGGAAAGAAGGGAGGGAGGAAGAAAGGATGAGCCTAGAGAGAAGAGGAAACTGCCCTATGATTCAAACTAAGGTCAGACGGATTCTAGAACTTTTGCTTTTAACTACTTGGATATAATGCCTTTGCCCAGGAAAGAGCAATTTTTTTCAACGTAAATTCCCATCATGTTTGGAAAGGGAGTGCCAGTACTGACTGCTGTGTACTAAGGGTAGGTTTCAAGTCTGACTAAACTTTATCCATGGTTCACAAACTGTGGTGTGCATGACAATCACCAGAGATTTTTTGGACCCACATCAAAGAGGTCCAAGTCGAAATCCAAAGATGTGTCTTTTCAACAGTCATCTCAGAAACTGATTTCAGCTACACCTTTGAGAAACACTGCTTTGGGGAATTCTAAAGGCACTTTTAAAGGAAAATGTGATGTATGTTTTACCTATGTATCTTTGTTCATACCATTATCATAACATGGAATGTGCTATCAGTTTTTCTCTACCAATATTGAAAGATGTTCTTCAAATTCATGTTCAAATGTCACAGAATTTCCTGACCATTTCATATCACACCAGTCACTTCTGCTCTGACTGCACAGGACTTATTATGCAGTTGCTATTTCATTCTATGTTACTATTTTTTGCTGTATTTTTACCTCCATTCAGATGGCCAAGCACCTTTTGATGCATGTAGTTGATATTAAATATTTTACTTTAAATATAAGTGTATTCAAAATAATTTTGAGAGACCACAAGCAAGTAAGTTTGCCACACTAAATTATTTCTTGATAATCAACTATCTAGGACTTTTTAAATATTTCTTAGAGATACTGGTTTGTAGAAATTGTCCTAGCAAAATATATATATGTGTGCACGTGTGTGTTGTATGCATGTGTGCGTGTGTGTGTGCATGTGTGTGTGTATACAGGGATTGTAAAGCATTATAATTAGTGTTGTGCCTGTTCAAAAATTTTCTTGGAAAATTTAATATTCATGCATAATATTCTTTTGCCTGAGGAGCTTATTAAGCCCAAGTAATATAACTGCATGTGCTGAGAGTGTTTCCATTTGTGTATATACAACCGAAGACCATAGTAACAGAGGGTTTCCTTAGTTCATATTGACATTATAGGTAAAAAACAGAGTGTCTAGAAAAAGCTTGGTGAGACTAATTTCTTCATAAGCAGCCTGCAGGACAAGCCCCTTTTAAATGAATTACTAATAGCATAAAATGTGTTGAATATTGCATCCAAACGGAATTCAGAAATGTGGAGTTCATTGACATTAATGAGTGGCAAGGGTGGGGAAAGCTTTTCTAATCCACAAATTTATAGTGTTCTCTACATATCTACCCTTCCATCAGTCAGTCCTCCTGAAACTTGATTTAAAAAAATTGATTTTGCTTTTGCACTTTTAAATACAAATAATGATCTCCTTTTGCTTTCCACCCACAGCTGCAGAATCCCACCTGGATTAATCTAGTGATTTATTGAAAACGAGCACATTGATCTTCCTTTACCCTTCCCTTCTTGGCTCTGTAGAGGTACTCCTGGACCCAACTTTAGCAGCAGTATCTGATATTTAAAACCCTATAGAGACTGAGCCTCCCCGGTTGAAAATAAATTGCTGCTCATTTTGGTCAAGCTCAATTGGTTTTCTAGAACAGGGCTAAGCTTGATGGTGATGTCATGACCACTCAGTTCCTGGTGGAAGAAAGTGATTGATTGGTCTTGCTCAGAATGTCAGAGGAGCAATGCACAGAGCGCAAGACATGAGCCACAGTGGGATTCCTGGGTTGACTTTGTGGTGAGATTTAAAATCCCTGGCAAAAAGGAGAACATGACAGTTGTGATGATAAGTGCCTCTGTAGGGTGGCTTCTTCAATTGTAGCAGGTCATGTCACAGAAACACTCTAAACAGCATGTATCAGGTAAAATAATTGCTGCTAGGTCACTTACAGAAAATTCTGAAAAGAGACTTTTTAAAAAAGCACATCATCTTTCATGAATACAATATACACCTAATTTTTAAAGATTTTCTCCAATTTTGTAATTTCTTGCATATTACCCTCTTATTATGAAAGTGTAAGTGAGAACATTTTAAAATAAAATGGCTCACAACTAACAAACACCTTACCCAGATAATGCTGACTATTGAAAATTTTACTGCAGAAGTTGCATCTGAGAAAAGCATTGAGGGTTGCTTCTTTCCGTATGGAGAGCAAGGCTGTTGGAACAAAGCACTAACTCCTGTTGATTATTTCACTCTCTCATTTACTGATCTATTCAATCAATACCTATCAAGTGAAAGACATGCACAGAGTTTGGAGCCACAATGGTGAATAAAGTATTTCCCACCATCAAAGAATTAGTTTAACTATATACTAAGGTAGATTAAATACAGTTTGATGAATGCTACAGTACAGATAGGAACAAGTTGCTATGGGGCACATATGAAGAAATTTCCAGCATTGACTGATACTGAGTATACATCTGTTTGAGGAGCACCTCACAAAGGCTAGAGTAGGAGATGGAGCCAGAGAAAGCTTTCTTTGGGAAAAGAACATGCCTACTTCACTGTCATCATCTAATTTCCTGTGTAACACTGTACATTTTCTGGATTAATTAACCTCAAATTTTGTAATTCTTCCAATAATTTCATTTCAGTCTGATATCAACAGAATATTTTCCTTCCTTCTCACAAGATACTAAGGTAGTACAATCAGATCTGAACTCGTGGCATACACTCATTCAAAGCAGGGCCGTGGCTTTTCATCATCACAAAAAGTGTTCCAAGCAAATTAAAATGGACATTAACATCCTTCATCACCTCGCTGCTATTATCCTCTTCAGGCACTTCTAACCTCTTCACTTTGAGCTTTAGACCCAAGGATTGTCAAGTTGCTTGTACTTGCTGAATATGTCACATAGCTTCATGTTATCATGACCTTCATATGTTATTTTCTTTGACTGGGGGCCTTTTGCTTAGTTGACAGAAGCCAATAAATATGATCTCATTCATCATTCGCTCTACAGAATGTTCTCCAACGCCCCCAAGAACAGTTAACCTTTTTCCCCTCTGTGTTTACTTTCCTTTGGGTATTGTACTACTAATGTAGCACTTCTTTCCCATTCATTCACATACAGTTTATCTTCATTATGTAGGATTCTGTATTTGCAAGTTAACCTGCTCACCAAAATTTATTTGCAACCCCCATACACATGGCACATTTGCAGTCATTAGAGGACATGTGCAGGATGATGAAAAATTTGACTTGCTCAATGCAAGTGTTCCCATGTGAGGTACTATAGAGGGTCATTTTCCTAACCTTATTTGGTGACACGTTTTTTATATTTTTGTGCTTTTGATTGGTGATTTTTCCTGTTTAAAATGGCCCAAGTGTGGTGCTGAACTGCTGTCTAGTGTTTCTAAGCACAAGAAGGCTCTGATGTGCCTTATGAAGAAAATACATGTGCTAGATAAACTCCTTTCAGGCACGAGTTATGGTACTGTTGATCATGAGTTCAGTGTTAATGAATCAACAATATATATTGTAAATAGTATCTTTAGACAAAAATGCACACAATGAATCCAGTTTATGTGTTGTTCAGTTGGCAAAAGTGTTGTGAAAAGAGGTTCAAAGGAACCTAACCCTGTATGCTCTAATTGAGTGTTCATAGTGACTTACAGAACACAACCACTGCAAATAAAGAGAACTGACTATATATGTCTTAACCACTATACTGCTGACTCCTGAAGTGTGGCACCATGTTTGCTCATCTTAGTGTCTTTGGGACTGACTATCATGCTGAATACTATAGGAGTTAATAGGAGACATTTATCAAATGCTTGTTTAATAGAAGGACAGATAAATGTGTTAATTAATCAAACGGTGACTGTAGCTCTTTTTTTTTTTTTTTTGGTAGACTAAAGGGAGCCATTGAAAAGTTTTAAACTAGCTATTTACATTTAAAAAAGCCTATTTCAAGATTAATTTGGAATCAAGTTGGAGAAAGAGAAAATAATATATATATATAAATTGTTTGATATATTTGCTCTTACACACACACACACACACACTATATATATATATATATATAGAGAGAGAGAGAGAGAGAGAGAGAGAGAAAAGCTTCTAAGATTTTATGTAGGAATTATACACACTTAATATAAAAAAAAGAGTGAAGAGCCTAGATGAAATGAAAGAAATTCTAATCAGAGAAATTTTTAAATATCCATTGTGGCTATAGATTCCTCCCATCAAATCACATACCAAGAGGCAGAGCCAGGAGAGAAACTCTGGTTTCCTGCCTAGTAGTCCAGTTTTTTGCACTTAAAATCCTTTAGGCTGTCACAGACCACAAAACTAAAAAAAAAATTCCATAGGTCCAACTTTGCATACTATCTTTTACTGTCTGAATATAGAATAGGGTTCCCCAATGAGAAGTGAGATAAAGGTAAAATTATGACTGTAGGGAGGCCAAGTTTCTGCTTAACACCGATATCCTTCTGGTTTTCATCATGTTCATGCAGCAGAGGCAGCAGTCGGGGGAAAAAGTTACATGTGGACTCTGATTTCCAAAAACCCACACCTAGACAAAGCCGTGATGGCAAAATGGCGCTCGTTCATTTGTTCTTTAGAATGGACAGAGGGGCAGGAGTATTCACATCCCAGAGCTTTGCGAATGTTATAGCTAGCTCAGTGGTAATAGAAACTTGACGTTGTGAGAGTTTGGTCTTCCTTAACTAGACAGCGGTTTTTGTTTATTACTCCTAAATAGAAATGCTGTTGGCCCAGAATATCAGGGCACCTCAGGTAATTTCGTTCTTATGTTTCTCCAGGTTGATATCACCCTACGACTATTGTTCAGTTGAATTTTGAATGACAGAAATTGTTGGAAGATATAATTTGGCAACCAGCATTTGCTGTTTGTCACAAAAATCAATCAATTAATCCATCATTCAAACACATGGAATGCTATTCTGGGTCTTGCACTATGTACACAGGAAAGTATGTGGAATAGTATAAAGAAATTTAACTCCCATCTATTTTTCATTCTCTATTGAGTTGAAACTAGATTTATTTGACAGCGGTAGACATATCTGGATGCTGTTTAAAAGAGAAAAGACTGTGTTTTATAAAGGTGATATTTATATAAATATGTGAATACCATTTATTGATTATTAGGACTTCAAAATCCTTTGAGGAGTGGTGGACACAACTCAACCTATACCATATTCTAGACAGTCAATAAATGTATGCCGGGGAAATAGATAAACAAAATGAATGTTTCTAAAAGTATCTGAAAACCGTAATTCCAATGAACTCTAATTCAAAGAAGGGAAGAACACATTTAGAACCCAAAAGTATTATAAATGGAACAGGACTCCATGAGTTTGCTCTTAAATTTGTGACACTTCTATTCTTAACCTCTGTTATAAGCTGAGTGTAGGCACCTTATAGTGAATGTCTGTTGAAGTGGCTACGTGCCCCCATCCTACTTTTCTACAAGCTGCCTCTCTTCCACCTCCAAACCAGAGTTTATAGAAGTAGGGTCCTGGAGGGGCACCTGGGTGGCTCAGGTCTTCCTTCAGCTCAGGTCATGATCCCAGGGTCCTGGGATCGAGCCCCACGTTGGGCTCCCTACTCAGTGGGGAGCCGGTTTCTCTCTTCCCTCCCCACTCATGTGCTCTCTCTTGAGATCTCTCTCTCTCTCAAATAAATAAATAAAAATCTTTAAAAAAAATGTAGGGTCCTGCAAGTTGTGATCACTAAGCATTATCTTGTGCCTCCAGCCCTATAATAGTTGTTTGGACCAAGGGTCACCAATTGGTCCATACCAAACTAATGAGATCCTTCATTGCAATTTTTCAGATTGAGACTATATGATTTCAACTTTAGGTGATGCATACGGTACTTGAAAGGAGAATATGTATATCTCATATCTTTCAGCCATATAAAGTAGCATATAGAATAGCATATAAAGAAAACTAGCATGTAGTTCAAAATGGAAAGAAAGTGACTTCCAGAGGGGACACAAATATAAGAACTAAATATGTCTACTTTCTGGTTCTACTTCTTTCCTAAGAGTGCCTCTGGTTCCATTAAAAAAAAAAAGACAAAAGAAAACACCCTTAATTATATATTTCCTAATATATATAATAATATATATTATATGTAATTCTGTAGATATTACCTTGGCAAAAAGAATAGACAGAAAAATAGTAGTTTTCTAGTGACCTTGGATGCTTTCCATGAATTGCCTCACCATGAACAAGGCAGAACAAGTGCTTCAGGGGGAGGTCACTCAATCCAGTCCCAATTTTTCTCTAAGTTGTTAGATGTTATCAATTGGGCTTCCCAAATTATTCCTCTAGAGGGTTGGCACTGAGCTCAGAGTACAAGCACCAGACTACCCTATAGCCTGGAACAAGAGAGAAGAACAAGGGTGAGGCCTCTGTTCTGAAGTACATCATGAATGAAGCTGGGCTCTCTCATCTTTGTTAACCTCTCCAAGGGAAGATAAGAGAACAAGGAAATAGGATGCCTACTTGTGCTGACCATCTGTTTGAAAAGTGTTTCCAATAATGCTCGTTTTAGGATCCTAGGGCTGCTATAACAAAGTGCCTCAAATAGAGTGGCTTAAATAACAGAAATTTATTGTCTGACAAATCTGGAGGCTAGAATTCTAAGATGAAGCTGTTCAAAAGTCTCTTTGCAAAGACACTCACTAAGGATCTTTTCCAGGTCTGTCTCCTGGCTTCTGCTAGACTTCTGGCAATACAACTCCAATCTTCACATGGACTTCTCACTGTGTCCATGTCTACCTCTGTGTCCAAATTTTCCCTCTTTATAAAGAAATTAGTCATACTGAATTAGAATCTACCTAGTGACCTTATCTGAACTTTATCATATGCAAAGATTCTATTTACAAATAAGGTCACGTCCATAGATATCGAGGGTTAGGACTTCAATATCTTTTAGGGAATACAATTCAACCCATAATACTACCTATGCTGGAAAACGTTAATAGTCAGCCACCATTGACAAGTACTAATCATGGAAGGCAACCAGGCTAATAAGGGGAGTAGGCATCAACTTCTGGTTATTCTAGTCCAAAATTATTTTCTATTCTGACCTAGAAGAATAATGATTGAAAGATATCGACACAGAAACAATGGAACCAAGACAATTCTCCCAGAATCTGACCCCTTTCTGTTCTATATGGCTATTCTCCTTAAAGCCTAAAGGAAGCAGGATGTCACTGTTAGTTTCTATAAATATTTACATATTGAGAAAAATATATTTCAATCACTATAAGTGCCAGAAGTATAAACATGAGGAAGATACATAACACCCAATCTTCAGGCACTCTCATTCTGACAAAGGAAATAGATAGTTACTAGATAAATTATAATAATTACGATTAGTTGCTTAATGGAATTATAAACAGTATTATCAGAGTACAGAGGAACAAAATATTAAATCTATCTGGGATCATAAGAAAAAGTTTTATGGTCACATCAGTATCACTCATAAATATTGAGATGGAAATAAAATGACCTTTGAGCACAGCTTTGAAAAACAAATAAAATTTCATGTGTTACAAAAGAGGATAATAATATTATGCAGTTGAAGAACATTCATAATATTATAAGTTGTGATTATTATGTCCTTTCTAATATTTACAAAATTAACATAATATGTCACATCATTAAAAAGGCCTCACATACACACACACATATACTCATAGAAAATCACATTCACCCCATGGCTGCCCATTTCTAGTCCTGTTGCCAAGAAGGATTTACTTATTATCATCACTATTCATAATGTGATTAGTGGTAACAGTATCTAAATGTGTCCTTTGATTATCAACATTAGATATTTTCTCTTAATATTTTACCAAGATAAATGAGAATTTACTCACTCCATTCTACCTCCCCTACTCCTAATATAGAAATACCATTCTATTATCACCTTTACTTATTATAACTGACTCACAATCATAGTTTTCTTTTTAATAACTTCTCACTTTTTAGAATATTATTAGTACTCCACACTTCCCTTAACCTCCCCCTTCCCCAATTTCTGCTAGTTGTATTTTTACTTTTATATTGTCAAGAATAAAAATATTTACATTCTTTTTAAAATTATAATCAAATCTTCCATGAACGATCTATAGGTTGATTCTAAATGCTAAAAATGCATGACTATCATTTAAACACAACTACGTAATTATGGTTTACTGCAGAAACAAGTATTTTGATAGGAATGCATTAGCCTCTCTAAATTTCTAATGCCATAATCCCTGTGCTACTCAAATGGGAATTTTCAAATGGATTTTCTACATTTCACTAATTGCTCAAATAATGCTCCTAATTTAATCTGCTTCATATTTGGACCATGATTTTCTTGCACTGCTTTCAATATTTTTATTTTGAAATGATGTCAGACTTAGAAATGTTGAAAAGCATGCGCTGAAAGTTCACATATATGGTTCCACCAACTTTCCTAATGTTAACAACTCACATAACTACCGTACTGTTATCCAAATGAGGAAATTAACTTGTTACAACACTTTTAGCAAAAGTATGGACTTCATTTGAATTTTACCAGTTTTTCTCCTACTGTCCTTTTTCTCTTCCAGGATCTCACATTGGATTTATTTCTCATATCTCCTTAGTCTCTCCTAATCTCTGACAGTTCTTCAGTCTTTCCTTGTCTTTCTTGACTGAAACTTGTAAAAAGTACGGTTAGTATTTTATAGAATGCCTCTCCATTTGGATTTGTCTTGTGATTAGGTTGTGATTTTGCATTTTTGGCAAAAATAACATAGGATTCATGTGTGTTCTTCTGATTGACTCTCATCCTGGGAACATGATGTCCATGTGTTTTATTATGGGTGCTTTTAACATTAATCACTTGTTTAAGATAGTGTTTGGTGGGTTTCAGCACTGTAGAATTACTATTTCTTTCTTTGTAATTGATAAATATTTTGTAGGAGATCTTTTGTGGCTATACAAATATTCCATCTCTACTCTAATTTTCAACTACCAATTATAGCACCTATCAGTGAATCTTGCTGTAATAGTTATTAATGAGATTTTGTCTATGGTAGTTTTATAGTTTTATCATTCTTTCTACATTTATTTTTTTTAAAAGATTTTATTTATTTATTTGAGAGAGAGAGAGAGCAAGAGTGGGGTGAGAAGCAGGCTCTCCGCTGAGCAGGGAGACCAATGTGGGGCTCCACCATGGGACTCTTAGATCATGACCTGAGCTGAAGGCAAATCCTTAACCGACTGAGTCACCCCAGTGCCCCCTTTCTACATTTATTAATTAGAATCTTTTTGTATGGGAGAGCCGTCTCTTCTCCTCTGTTTAATTATTTATTAAACTATTTATATTAGTATGGGCCCAAGGATATTTATTTTATTCTGTGGCTTAAAATGCAACACTACCATTATTTAATTAGCTGTTCAATGTTTTCCATCGTTGGCCATTGCTGGCTTCTTCTACTCGGGATCTTACGTCTTTCTGACTTCATTATACCTTTTTTCTATCACTTGTTATTTTTTAGCCCAGGAAAATGTTCCAAACATATCCTTTATTTTCTTATTGGCCTCGCCCTGGAATTTACTTTTCTCCAAAGAAACTTGGTTCATGTTATTATCTACTTGGGTCTATTTCTGGACTTTCTCTTTTAATAGTCAATTTGTCTATTAATGCCCTAGACGGTACCACATTGTTTTAATTATAGAGGCAATTTTTAATGTCTGATATGGTTATTGCCTGTTTATAGCTTTTCTTTTTCAGTATTTTACTAGGCTAACCTAGCATGGTTGATTTTCCATATGTACTTTAGTATCAAATTGTTTAACTTCATAAAATAATGGATGGTATTTTTACTGTGGCCAGAATGAATTTCTGTATTAACAGTAAGAACTAATATCTTTGTAATATAGAATTGTCATCTCTAAAAATACAGTATATTCCACTATTTCAAACCTACTTTTTTGAGTTTCAGAATTATTGATAATTTTTTTCTCATAGAGATTTTATGTCCATTTTATTCTTTAGTATTTAATATTCTTTATTACTATGATAAATGAGGTTTTTGCTATTTAGCTGATTACTGTTTGTATATATGAAGACTATTGGTTTTTGTATGTTAATTTTAGGCCCTATATTTTTCTGAATTCTTATTGTTTTAGTTCATTTTATTATTGATTATCTGGGGTTTTCCAGATATACTATCATAGAGGCAGAGACTGATTGACTTTTTCATACCCATTTTATGCTACTAGTTGATTTCTCTTGTCTAATTTCATTGACTAACAATGCCTCTAGTACAAAGTTGAATAGTACAGTGTCATCTGTTGTCACATTAAATGGGTTTTAGCTTCAGTTCTACGGTATCTGATATCAGGATCACTATCACTTCTCTGTTTTGATTTGTATTTGCCTGGTATAGCTTTCCTTCCTTTTCTGAATCGCTTTAAGTATATCTCTTATGCACAGCATACAACTGGGTCTTATTTTGTGAGCCAATTTTTTTTTTCCTTTAACTAGGTGAGTTAGTTCATATTTGGATATATTAATATAAATATATGAACATATGGCAGATAAATTTAATATGAACTCTTTCATTATCTTTTCTAATTATACTTATGTCATTGCATTTGTATATATAGATATTGCTCTGTTCCACTGATTTGTAAACCTTCTTTGGGGATTCCAATCACAGAAATACAATTCCTTCTTTGCCTGTCTTCCATTTCCACTAGCTGTTCTTAGATACTTTTTATCTTTCTTATATTTGTAGCCTCCTTTATGTCATTTTTGTTTCCTGGATTGTCTTCCTGCCTTTCTTCAATACATGTTACTCAATTTTCATTTGTGTTAATTCTTGTTTTAGCTCTTGAAATTTGTTACTAATTTGTGACTTTTTTTTCTTATTTCTTCCATTTCTTTTCAGAGTTTAATCCATTATTTTCTTCATTTCTCTCTGTTTTTTGCCAATTTCACTTTTTAAATTTCTGATTCAAATACTTAAGTACATCTCATTCTGTTTGGAATGCTAGTTTAAATACTTCTATTTTGTTTTTGGGGGAGAAGGAAGGGGTATATTTTCTGTGTTTTATGTTTTTTTTTCTAATTTTCTTCAATAGCTTTATAAGTATTTCCCTTTTCTTTTGTTCATTTTATGGTATTAGTGTACATAGTAAGAAACTGTAAAGCAATATGCAGTATTCCTAGTGTAAGCTTACTCTTATTTCAGTATAGCACAATCCAGATATTTTAAGAGGTTTTGTTGTTTGTTTTGATGACACAGTTATAGTCCTCTAGATTTTATGATTCTCTTTAGTCTCGCATTAACACTAAATTCCCTCCCCTTTTCTTACGTTTTAACCTTTACTAACTAGGTGCCAAAGGACATGCCTTTCTTTTTTGTTTGACTTTGTTTCAGTGCCCCTTTGCATTTGGCCCTTTATTCACGACTCTTGAATCACTTGCTCTTGAAATGTCTTCCTTGTAGTCTGTGCTCTGATCTGCCCAAACACTTTTCCAGTATTTTCAGATTTGGGTGGTTGTTTTTACTCACACTAAGGCCTCTTTGCCAGACATCCTCATCTGCTCCTCTGTCTTCCCCGTAGTTTCTTTTTGTTTTGTTTTGGTTTGGTTTTTGTTTTGTTTTTTTCAGTCTGCCTTTGGTCACCACAAAGCATTGAGGCTACCTGGAGATGAGGCAGACATATGAGGGATCACATATTAGGATTTAGTAATTATATTCTTTTTACTCATTTCGTGGGTTTTGTGTTCTCTGTCTTTAAATTCTAATGATTTTTTTCACAAAATTTATGTTTCTCCCTTTTTTTTTCATAAGAGTTGGGAGGATATTTTTAGAGATACTTAGTTTGTTCCTGCCATTGTCCTCAGGTATCCAGAAGTCTGACTTCTTATACTGATTTTTTTGTTTATTTTTTAATATTTCAAATGACCTTCCCTTTTTTTATTATTAGAATGCATGTTTTATGTCTTTATTATATCCATAATGCTTTTCAGCTTATTCCTTAATCCACCTGTTTTTGGTATTTTATTATTTTTCAGTATCATCCAATTATATTACTAATTTTCAAAGGTTGCTTAATATTTAAATCTTTACTTTCTCCTAAAGTTTTGTTGTTGTTATTTTTCTTTTTTTCACGAATTTCTAATTATTATTTTCCCTTTTTTGTTGAGAAAGAATATCCTTTCCCTTGACATTCTATGCTCACATGAAATGTCATCATTAGAATAATCTGACCTATCACTGTCCTCTCAAATACTTCTCCAGAGAGGAAGAGAGTATCTTATTAAAACAAGCAAATTTTGTAGAAAGAACTGAAGCTGTCATGGATCTGTTTCTTTCCTCTCTTTTCCTTCAAATTTGATGTATTACAAAGAGGAAGCACCTAACTAAAACCTTTTTAAAGAAAATATTAGTTTTTTCCAAATCAGAAAGTGACTGAAGCCCAATGGCATCTGACAGAAGAGAGCAAAATCTAAGATAACAGATTGGGATGAGCACACCAGAGAAGGCCAGAACTGAGGACACTACTAAGAGAAGACTTTGCAAAGCTACTGGTAGAGAATCCCCTGGAATAGCAATACAGGAAACATATTTTGTATATCTAAACAGACAAAAGTGGAGGGACAGGCAAGGTCAGTATTAAATAGTCAAAGTATTTTTAGGTGACATTTCATGGTGTTGTGGTTATTGTAGGCAACGTGTCTGACAAATTATGCTTCTCTAGGAGAAGCAAAAGATTTGAAGCATTAAAAGGATGCTAAGCAGAACTATAATGAAACTCCAAGCCTGCTTCTGATGTTGGTCAGCAGAGAAAATAGTTTCTTGATGTGTTCATCCAATTCAGGGAGGTGAAAAAGGGTAAGATTTTGGATGCTTTTGGAAAATTTAGCATGTATTGATTTTCTTTCATTGACTATGGAAAACTTATATGAAAAAAAAAGGAAAACAGATGCCAAGATGAAAAAAATATATATTGTGAGAGGGCACAGCAGAGATAGTGCTTCTTTCCAGACTAGGAGGAACACAAAATTCAGGAACATTAACGGGAACTTCCATTCAAAATCTGCTGAGGGTTATTCTCCAATTGAAGCAAATGTGGGTTATGGATAGGAAAGACAGTCATCTCATCTAAAATTTTGGCAAAGGGCAACATTTTCCCCAAATGTCACTTTCTGAGAGAGGAAGCATTACGTTTTGGTTACATTTTACTATTCTAAAATTTTGATGGGAGATGGTCTTTTTACCAAATAGGTTTAGATTCACAGGCGATAGATTCTAGAACATTGGCATAGATTAACTAGAAACCCAATGAGGCTGACACTTAACAAGGATTTTTTTTTTAAACCTAACTACTTTTAATTCAATATCCTTAAGTTTCTGTCATAGTTTCTTAAGTTTCTGACATGAGTTTTAGTAACCAAATTCTAGAATATAGAACCATAGTTTTGCTTGTGTCTACATTTCTAGGAACAGTGAATGGGCTTATTTTTAAAATTCGGGGGTATTGGCCAGTGCTATGAAGATACCATGTATCCTTTTATTTTCAATATGAAAGTTTGCACTGGCAACATCAGATAGTTTAGATAAGTAATGTCAGCAGTGTTAAAGGAATCTGTAGATTCCAGATCTCAGACTTTCAACTTACAAGGTCAAAGGAATTTGAGTTTAACTCTTTTGAATTTGATGTATTTATGAGATTTGACATTAATATTTTGGAGTATTAATCAATATTTTAGAATTTGATAAAAGGATGTGGTTATATTATAAATTTAGTACATCTCTAATTTTTGTTATTTTTAAAATTTAAATGTAATCAGTTGATGTCATTGCAGAACTTTTGATGAGCTATATGGGACAATGTCGCAGGACAAATTTGAGTTGGAAAATAGAACAGAAAGTGGGGTTCAGCCTTAGATACAGAGAGACCCTGGGATTTCATCGATTTATCTGTTCCTTTATTCCAGAGCCTTCTCGAAGTTAAATTGTGAATTCTCACCAAGGGGAATTTAGAGTGGCTGGTATTGGAATAGAAGACTCAAGGAATGTAGGAGAATCACTCTAAGGAAAATCACTACTGATCTCTTTGCATCACAGACGGTCAGACTCTGGGTTGATCAGAGTCCCCATAGTTAGACAGAATGGTTTAAGAGAACAGATCTGGAGAAATCTGGAATACAGATTAGGGAACCTGCTTTCATGTGGCATCTTAATTCTTCAAATCTCTGTCTTCGAGGTCCCACCATTTCTTTGACTCTCAGGAATCCACCTGTGTTTGCTCAAGCAATTTTATCAGAGGATTTTAGGTACAGAAAAGAAAGTTTCATCCATATCAATGAAATTCTCAATCAGATATATGCTAGTTCAGTGGTATTGTCCTGACCTTTCTATTTAACATCAAAGATATTACTATTAGTTATGATGGTATCTGGATGTCTAGATATAGCAGAAAAGATAGATTCATGACCATCAATTCTTCCTCTTTTGCACATTAAAATATTGTTATTTCACTTGTGATCTTAAACCTTATTTGCAGAACTATTCATTAACTTCAATTCTATGGCTTAGTTTCTTAATCTATAAAAGCCCTAGGCCTGTGATAGTCTGCCTTTATTCCTGCATGTCAGGTTAACTTATGTAATAATACTGCATAACAGTTCAAACTATGAAATGGTATTTAAATCCCTACTATACATTCATTCATGCACAAGGATTAACTAAGTCAAGCCATCTGTTCAAAACTCAAGATAGTGGGGTGAACAGAAACATGACAACATTGCCCTTAAGAAGCTTGTGCTCCAGTGACAGATATTTATAATTATCCTGAATAAACAAGATACTTACAGGGTATGAGAAGTGTGATGAACACACAATTGATGTTTTGTAACAGAGTGACTGCCATACAGAGATCAGCGGTGCCTCCATGTGAAACAGAAAGGGAAGAGGATTCTAATGAGGAGCATTTAAGGGGACCTGAAGACAAGAAAGAGTCAGTCACAGCGAGAGTTGGAGGATGAGGAACACATTCCAGGCAGTGAGAATAGCCAGGAAGTGCAAAAGCCTTCAAAACTGGGCAAACTTAGCAGGGCTCTTACCCCAAGTTTTAGTGGCTAGTAGGATACAGCTTATCTATAAGCAGCCAACAGATCTGTACTGATGCACAGCAATTTCAATACCTGTCTGGGTGCCTGGGAGAGGGAACAAGTGGTGTGGCTGCAGAGACGAGAGTGGGAGGAAACGTGACAACTTAGCTCTAGTAACGCAGGAGGATGTCTATCTCCTTGTGTATGCTGTTAATGTACTGCATAGGCAGGTCATGCTAAGGCATTTGAATGTTATTCAGTGAACATCTGAGAAGACCAAGACATGTTTTTATCAGAACAGGCACAGAGCTTGATTCATACTGTACAGAGTTGCTGTTTGGAGAATGGACAGCAGAGGAGCAAGAAGAGAGCAGGTGGCTGTACTCTCTCTGCTTCAACTGCCTCCAAACAGCAGCTCGTTCGTACACGCCACTATCTTTGGCTCTTTGATGTGAGAACCGGCATATTCTCTTAGGTGTTTTGAGCTCAGGGGCATCTAATTTTAGCAGAACTCACAAAATATGAACATTTCCATATTTAATGGCACATAGCAGCAAAGCCCCTTGAGCAAGAAAGTTGTGACGTTTTGCCAGGCTGCCAGCAGGAAGGTTCACTGAAAAATCACCAGGACAGGATTTGTGGCCAAAAAAGAATAGAGCAGTAATAAGGATTTCTTAAGTCTATACTACAAATTTGAGGATTCTAGTAGAGTCAAAACTTGGCAAAGTTCACTACGAGGAAATCAGCTGTTGAAACAAACACCCACGATTTCCCTTAGGTAGCTTTCTCCTGTGATACACGTGAATTAATCCACATAATTCCAGTACGCAGAGATACTTGTCTTCAACTCCATGTAGAAATACTTCAGTTCAGCTAATTTTCTTTCCAAGCAAAGCATGGAAAATTGTACATTTCCTCATTCCTTTCAGATATTTTATCTATTAAGTCATATTCCATGTGACAAACACTGCTTACCATTTCTAAACAGTAAGAGCTTTCAATAATAGTTTAACAGTTGGTACCAGGCAAATGGCTGGTTTTCCCTGAAGTAATCTTATGGGAATCCTAAAGCCAAGGTTCTAGAATTAGAAGATGGTATACATAGGTGAAATCTCTGTGGGATTAAGATTTCAGTAGGGTCAAGTTCAAATGCATACAGTATGACCTTGGTCAAAGGTGTTTAGAGAAATGTATTTTAGAGATCTTTGTTATTAGTGGAAAAGTTTGGAACATAATGAACAGCTGTCATTGTAACCCCCAGAAGAATATGTGGCCCAGGAGTGATAATATTAGTTCAGGTTATACCACTGTGTAAATTTAGGAGAAACTATACCCAACTTTCTGAGCCTTAGATATATTTTTTTTCTCAACTGATACCAGATGTATTCTGCAACTAAGACCATTACTGACAGAAATAAAATAATTTAAAGGAAATAATTACCTGGGGATTGTGCCATTGCCAGTTAGCAACTAGTCAGGATTAATCTGATCCTTTTATTATTGTTTATGTGCATATATATATATATACATAGATAGATAGATAGATATATGATATTTCTTTTCTGTATGAAAACTCTTAGCATCTTCCTTTCTGTGGTAGTTTAACATTTGATTGTAGTGTGTGTGTGTGTGTTTAATGTACTGTTCTAGAGCATTAGTAATGTTTTTAGTTTTAAAAGTCTTATCCTTAGCTCTGGAAAATGTTTTTGTATGCTCTATTTGCAATTCGTTCACTTAAATAACCCCTGCTTCTCCTTTTAAAGCTACTATTAATGAGCAGTTGATCCTCTTGGATTGAATTTAATGTTTGTATTTTTTCTACTTTTAGTTTCTATTTTTATCTTTATGTTCTACTTTTTGGGAGATTTCCTACACTGTTGACCTTTAAATTGAATGGTTAGTTTGCTAATGAAAATTTTGATTTTCAAGAGCCTCTTCATGTTCTCCAATCGTTCGTCTTTCATGTCCTGTTCTTGCGTTATGGACACAATATTTTCTGTCATCTCATACATTACAGGTCTGGTTATTGGCAACTGTTCTTGTCATTGTATTTTTTCTGTGAATTCCCTTTGAGTTTGCTCATATTAATTAATTTTTTTCTTATCAGAGGATTTCTAAAAAATGTTGAGTTATGCTTGACTCTATTCATATTTAAGATTAAGGCACTAAAAAGCTACTGGCTGCTCTCTGTGAGTGGGCATGAAGCTTACTGACTTGTGAATTTCACTGCAGAATGATCAGCTGAGTGTACTTTTTTTTAGGTATGCAGCTCCCTAATTGTCAATATATGAAGTTTTTTCTCTGGGGCTATTTAGTTATTCAGGAGAAAATCCACTGAATCTTCTATTTGAGAGAAATTTTGTTTTTCAACAGTCTGAAAGCAGAGAAGGGTAAGATAACTTAGCATTTAGATTTAGCACTACTCAGCATATAGATTTTACTTGGTTCATTTTATTATTTATTTAACCCTATCTTCCACCCTCCCCCTGACTGTGCATGGGATACTAGTTGTAAGAATTAGTGGCAAGATTTTGGTGTGATCCATCCCCTCCCTATACAAACATCCAATTAAGTTCCCAGCTATTAGCACAAGCTTCACTCCCAACTTCCTTGTAATCTGTGCTCACAAGCTTCAAGGTGCTCAGAAGTTCACACAGGTGAACTGCCTTACTTTCCTTGGATACCCTCTTCTTTAGAATTTAGATTGTAACTTTCCCTGCACTTTGATATCATCACTTTTTCATTTGCTTCTTCTCTTCCAAAAATACATTGTCAGAGTTCCTTTATTCTTGCCTTTTCTCATCTTCTCTTTGTCCTTCTGTGCTCTCTTTGTTGGGGTTGCATGTTTCATAAATATGTAAGTAGCTTGAAGGCATGCACCATATTTTGTTTAGTCTTTTTTTCATCAGCACCTAGGATAGTGTGTGGCATAAGGTAGGAGTTTAAGAAGATCGGTTGGTTTTTATGGGACTGATTATTAAAACCAGTATTTATTAAACTACTACTGAATTTTGAATATAAATATTATAGACAAAATTAGGATAAGATACACAACACCTTTCAGTATTGACATAATTCAGTTTTAAAAAAACGATCATTTTGTCCAAGTGGAGCATCCTTTCTTCCTCTTCTCTGTCAGCAGACTTCTTATTTATCCTTCAAAATGTTGACCCAGTGGGTTCATCACTTCTGATCAGACTTCTCTGGTTTATAGGAAATTAATCCCTATTCTTTGCTACATTTATATGTCACATATATACTTATTGAATATGTCAATTTGTAAGTATTTGTTCATTAACAGCAGGAACCTGATCATATCTGCATTTTTGTCCCTAGAAGCTAACATACTTGACACAGAATTAGAACTCCACAAACACTTATTAAACTGAAATGAACTGAGTATTTTCTTGCAGAAATTATAGGGATAAAGAGAAAGGCAGGTACTGGTATTGCTGCCAGTTGGTTTTAGCCATTATAACATAACCACAAACTCAGGAAATTTGGGTTTGATTCTCCAAAAGGATTTTGTTGTTGGATTTATTGTACAGAAGGAGAAGTGTGTTTTCCTACAAAGGGAATGAGGACAAATAAGAAATAAACTGTCTTCTCATAAGCGTTTGGAAACATATAGCCAAATCAGAATTGGCTCCTTGATTGAATTTGTTCTATTAGTTTTAGACTATCCCATAGGCCATTTAGATGATTGACCATGTGGAAAGTCAGAGTAGATTATCTAGTCAACCTCTTTTTAATATCAATATTTTTCATTAGATACTATAGCAATAGAGATCCATCAATTTTTCCTAGTGAATTTCTATCCTGAATGTTTATATATGTCAGAATGTGGTCCAAGGTCAAATGCTGCACTGTATTTTAAACAAGGGAGATTCATCATTTCATAGAGGCCAGGAAGAATTTTTCCCTCTATGGTTAGCAGATTTTTAGGCTTTCACACTTGCAGTGAAAACTTACTTTTTATAGAAAAAAGAAACACCTATCCATTGTAGAAAATGTCTTCTGGTTTGGGGATAGGGGAAAAAATGAGGTGGTGAATGAAAAATGATTTGCTCTTCTGTCAACCTTCAAAGAGGTGATTTTTCTCTGGTCTGCTTGGCGATGAGATTTATTTTGATTCAGCTCTATCAGCAGCAGGCCAAAGTGCAGTGTTTCTTTTCTTTTCCCTTTTTGTTTTGTTTTTCTTTAATTTGAAATTAATCAAATCAAGCATTGCCACGCTGTACCTTGTAGCTGATATGAAATAAGAAAGCCAACTTGCCAGTTGTGGTCTGGATTACTATGCTTCACTACTATTGATTGGGGCAGTTATAGTCTTGCTGGTTGAATTTTAAATGTGGCTTGATGCACCCAGGCATGTGTGATCATCTAAATACAACTCCAGACATTTTAGCAATTAGAAAAAAAGCAATTTCTCTGAAGCTGCTTGGAAATACAAATTGCTTGTCAAATGAACAAAATATGTTCTCTTTGCCAAGGAGCAAGATGGAGAAAGGTTAGGGAGATAGGAGGAAGACTTAACAGTTAGCAGTGCTGGGAGATAATTACCCTTCCTACATTAAAAAGCCTAACCTTTGTTCTACAGTTATTGAAATAACATAGAGTTATTTAACTGATAACAGTTCAGTTTGAAAAAAGTTGACTTTTTTCAAGAAACCTGCATTGGCAAAAGTGGTCCGATTGAGAAAAATATATCTGCATCTCATATATAACTGCATTTCATAGAAAATCGTCAATATTCAGCATAATTAACAACGTATATATTGTATCCTTTCTATAAAGATTTCTAGTGCCTGACTGCTTGAATAGGAATGAGGACACATGTTTAAACACACCCTACTCTAACCTAACTGAAACAGCAGGAACGTCTAGTCACTAGAGGGCAGCCATAATCTGTTACAGTCCATAAAGATCTTCCTGGATATCCAAGTCCAATTGCGGATGTGGAGGGCATGATTTAGAAATCAGTGAGCTGTTTTTCAGCTGTACTTATTTTAGAAAGAGGACACTAACATCCTTGTTTAGACAACCTATCAGAAATGATCTGATTAAAAGGCAAAGCAAACAGACGATTGCAGCACTGCTTGTGTAAATTTCATGTAAATATATACCCCAGTTACCACAGAAAAAAACTGAATGTAATAAAGAAAGCCCGTGAGCTTTTACGTGGATGGACGGGCCTCATCCACGTTTCCATTGTTTGCGATGGTTGCCAGGAAACCAAAGTTCCAAGCAAAAAAAGGAAATCACTGAACAAGTAACTATGGAACGCCTATGAGCCTGCTCATTTCTTCAAAATTTAGCTAGTTTCAGAATGCAAGTAAATCTAGTGGAAGGACTTGGAAATCAAAAGCAAATGAACACTTCATGTCAACAGATGTTACTAGAATTTTGTAATGGGTAAATGTGCTCCATGCCAACCCAAAAAACGAGCACTGCCAAGTAAGCCTTACACATGGTAGAGTTTAAATCTCTTGCCTTTAAAGGGACCTCCTTGTCTGGACAATCGGAATTAAAGATAAGTGCCAATTAGCATCATGCAGACATTTCAGCTTCTGTCCTTTCCGGTAGAACTACCCACCTATTTAAAAATCATTTGCAGGATCTATTAAGCCCAGTAGAGGTCGGTAATGAGCAGACATTGTAGTGCATGCTTATTCACTGTCTCTCACACTGTTAGGGTACTTCCTATGGGTGATCTGTACAAGAAAAATACTTACTACTGTTGGTGATAGTATCCTGCTAAAGAAGCTATGTTTTCATGCCTTGCTTTGTTCCACAGCAAATCTCACAGCCACTTTCTATTCTACTGGTCATAAGATCAGTTGAAAGAATATGGAAAGAAAAACATTGCTATTTGTATAGCAGGAGAAGAACTCTAAACATATGCCTTATTAATAATTGTGTTTCATGTCTACAGTAAGATCAGCCTTACTTAAATTAGTGAATGATGAATGAATGAGTGGGCTTAATATCTTCACGTAAGATAACATTTTGAAGTAACGAATATAGCAGAATATACACATACCCATTAGCTTTAATTTTTTAAGGTGTCTATAGATGCCTCTGTGCCTCACAACTTAAAGTTGCAAAATAATACATATTAGCCTTTTGCTATTTCATGTGTGTCCCAATCAACACTTACTGAGAGTAAGACTATAATTGTGGGAAGTTCCACACAATTTTAAAAAGATTGGCAACACTATTCTCATGAATTCAAATTAAATTTCAGATATCTGTAGACAACAAAAATAGTGCTTTTGTCATGACCTATCTATGGAGATTTGTTGCTTTGTTCCACTGACAATTCTGAATTTGACATTTTACAACCACTTTGAAAAATGTATCAGATTCATGAGTAATGGGTTTAGAAAGTTGTAAAATGGTATTTACTTGGCTTAGCCAAAATTTTAATTCATCCCATGTATTTTACAGTGTCCAGAAAGATTTTTTTATATACTTTCATACTCTTTCATTAAAGTTAAACATGCCAAAGCCTAAGAATAATTAAAGTGTGTTAAATTCCCCAGAAGTGTCAGTGCTGTTTAGACTGAAAGGAGCCCTTGACTTGATGTTAAAAGACCTGACTTCCAGCCCTGGGTGTGTTCAAATACAGTGTGACCTTAAGCAAGGCATTTCATCTTGACTTCATTCTCTCTTCTATAAAATGAGGTGGATTCAACTGGCTGATTTTGTAGGTTCATTCCTAGTTGTACCTCTCTTTGGTACCACATTATGTATAGTCATTTGTATACTTGTCAAATCCCCCCCTTTGTAGGACATAAGCTCTGTCCTCGAAAGTAAGAAATATGTCAGTCATTTTCTCTCCTGCAAATTAGATAGCAAAGGAACCAACACATAGCAGATGGGAGCACAGTAAATGTTTGTGGAAACCAAAATGGGGCTTAGGAGTATTGTCTTATTCTAGAGACAGACATGCATTTCTCTGAACTGATGCATTGTGGTGACTGCCACTTCCACCTTATTAGTGTTGGAATTAAAGACTGCCAGTAGAGAAATGAGCAAGATATCAGAGCTTAAACGATGTACAGGCAGGGAGGCCTGCGTGGCTCAGTCAGATAGCATCTGACTCTAGATTTTGGCTCAGGTCATGATCTCAGGGTCATGAGATCAAGCCTCGCATCAGGCTGTGCACTGGGCATGGAGCCTGCTTAAGATTCTCTGTCTCCCTCTTCCTGCCCCCCCTCAAAAACACATATGCAGAAGATGACTGAAAAGTTACATCTATTTTGTTGTGTTTTGGGGTTACTAAAGGTCCAAAGATCCTTTCCTTTAGGAGTTTAATAATCAACTGCAGCCCACAAGTAAGTATGTTCTCTAGCTCTCCATTTTCAAAACATCTCACTTACATCTGATAACTTCTGAACATTTTAATCTTCATAATAAATGTATCTCTATCCAGCAATATCAGCATAGGTGAGTCAGTCATTTAACTTTTGAGTTTATGAAAAGTAAGAGTACCTAGGATATTTTAGACATTTTCCCTTTGTGTAAGTCTGTGAGGAAAAAAAAAATCAGAGGAAAACAAACATATCCATATATTCAGGTACTTCCTAACATTTCTCAAAGCATAATTTAGAGAAGTTATTTCAGATGTAAAGGAAGGATGTTTCATTTATTGTTACATTGCAACTTTGTGGGTTTGCTTTTAATTACTTCATAGATTAAAAAGAATAGTTAAAATAAAACCAAGGGTTTAAATCACCCTGATCCCTATATGAGTCCAAATAAAAATAGTTTATTATGAAAGTCAAACTACAATAAACAAATTGAAACAGGCATGTAGAGAAAGTATGAAAGAATCTTAAATCTTAATCTCTTCCTGTTTTTCTTAAATGCCTGAGGTGTTTATGTAAAGGAATGAGGTTTAGGCTTTTAGTTTTATCACTTTGTTGTGTGTAAATGGGTAACAAAGAATCAAAAATGCAATCCTTGAAATCATAAATATCTGTCAAAGAAGATGACCTTCCCAAAGCCACTTTCTTTTTCCTGAAACTCTTTCCTGCTCTGGCCATAAGGTTGAAGAAAGCGCTCAAGATTCTGACAACCAACCACAGTGGCCCATCTGTCTCCTGAACTATCCCCACTACCCGCCTTTGTATTATTTTCCCCTTATTTATCATGGCACTCTCCAGGCCGCTTCATAACTCCCAGAGCATTCACACATGGGACATAGGGGCTTGTCCCTTGTCTGCCCTTATTTGATGTGGTTGCTTAGCTTGTCCTGGAGTAACTTTCCATTCCCTGGGGATAACCACCTGATAAGACCCTGCTGGGTCCTGTCTCAAAGGAGAGAACAAATCTGCGTAGTCTTAAATTGACTGGACTAGGGGTTAAATGCTGAAGTGACCTTGGCACCTGGAGATACTGCATCCTTGACCTTCAAGCAGCTGAGGCTGTGAATGACTGCTGAGCTGCTAGAGGTGTCACAGAGAGACTCAGTGGGGATGAGAATTTCTAATGATTTATGGAACTTTGCTCAGTACTGAGAACTACTCTTTGTAGTTATAGGACGCTGTAGAATTATTGCAATATGGAACTTCTGTTAACTGCTTGGTAGAAACATATGCACAATAATGTTTATTATTATCAAGATCTGCAATGTGCATGTGTGCTCACATGCATTCTGTTTCCTGTGAATCTGAAGTACAGAGCATTATACTGAGAGATGTCATCATCTCCATCATCACAATAATAGCTAACATTTATCTAGCATTTACCATGTGTCAGTTACTGTGCTAAGAACCTTCTATGTGTTTCTTTATGTCATCCCCACAATAACCCTGTATTATTTAAGCCACATTATAATCCCAAATGTTGTTACTATTATTATTCCCATCATACAGGTGAGGGAAATTATGCCTAGGTAGATTAAGACCTAGCCCTGAGACACACAGCTTATGATCAGCAAAGAACAATTTCAAACCATTGTCGCCTTCATAGCATGTACTTCAAAGAATAACTGAGCATGCTACTCATTCTTGAAAATTTGCTGAACTTCTACAATGTGCAAGTCACACACAGAAAGAACTTAATTAACGTGGGAGGTGAACTTTCCAGGGCCAGGCTATGATGGTCAAAGAAACTACTAGGGTCTCTAACACTACAGCACCTGCAGCTGTTATTCTTAGAACACCTGATACAGTGCAGACATTTAATAAACATAGTAGAACAAATATAGCACTGGGGCTTATTAAAGGATAAAATGTAATCACTAGCATTCACTCATCTGAACCTGTTAAAAAAGTGACTCATCACAGATAAAATGTGTTTTTCAGTTGTTGGAGATGGTCTATCGTGAAGCTTAAAATCAGTGATGCAGAGTCAGGAAGCCACTTACTGGTTGCAAAACTAGGGCCAAAGTATGTGATATTTCTAAGCTCTTGGGATGATAATAATCTTACCTACCACAGGGGATTGTTCTTAGGACTCTATAAAATATTTCATTTGATAGGTTTAAAGGATACCTGACAGACGTATCATAAGCTCTCCATAAACATCAGCTATCAGGGTGACCATTTTTCATTTTATAGAAATCTCTGATGAAAAGAGCTATTAAAAGTCATCCCCTTTGGTGGAGTCATTAGGGTTTCTATATATAATATCATGGACTCCTATTAAGTGAAAAAGGAACTGGGAACACAAGATGATGCCATCTCATTTAGATGAAAGTATACAGATATATCGAATGATAATTCTGAAATTTTCTAGAATGTTTTGTTGTTAATGTAATCAAAGAAATCCTTAAATTAATGCTTTGTTTTAATATACTGTTTTTTTTAAAGATTTTATTTATTTATTTGAGAGACAGCAAGCATGAGAGAGAGAGCATAAGTGGGGGGGGGGGTGCAGGGGGAGAGGGAGAAGCAGACTTCCCGCTGAATAGGGAGCTCAACATGGGGCTCGATCCGAGGACTGTGGGATCATGACCTGAGCTGAAGGCAAGCACTTAACCAACTGAGCCACCCAAGCACCACTTGATATACTGTTTTCTTTAAACCAGACATATAGAGCTGTGACTTAGACCAATTATTCTGACACTTTCCACCCCACACCCTGTGCATCTTCAGAGGCTGCCTTCTTACCTATTTTTCATCCTGGAGCCCAGTGACTAACTCAGCTGCTCAGTAAATACTTCTGAAATACTGGGGGGAAAAGTCATCCACTTTTAATAAAGTAACACTCAACATAGGAGCTGTAACTACAAAATCCTGGGTGGGAACTTATAGTCTTGCTAGAGCAACTCACTACTTCACAAAATATCTTATTTTTTTTCCCCACTTCAGGAAATTTCTAAATGCTCAATGTCTCCCATATATTGAATTAACATCAGTCTGTCTGTAATTTCTGTCCATTAATCTGGAGCTTCACAGACTATGTCAATTTTATCCTTAAAGACTTTTTCAAATATTCAAATACCTCTGAATTATTATTATTTCCTCTACCCAAGGGGAAATTATCCATTTATTTTAACTATTTCTCCTTTGAAATATTTTTGAGATCTTTCCCCTTATTAGTCATCACTCTTTGGGCACATTTCAGTTTGAAAATGCCCATCCTAATATGTGGTAGGAGAATGAGAGGTGATATCTAGATGGAGTTTGTTTCTCAAATAATAAAATCCATACCATTCATGTTCTAGACACTGATACCAATATAATCTAAAAAGTTTACACATTGATGACTGGGCAGAAATTAGTCCGCTGAAACTCCTGAGCATTTTTCACTGATCTGTTTGTGAAAGGATTTTTGAATCCCTGTGCAAACTTTCATTGATTCTTATTTTTTTTGTTGTTGGTTTTATCAAACTTGTCAAGATATTTTCATATTGCTATTCTACCAGAGAATTAGCTTCATCTCCACTTCTTTTTATTGCATATTTATAAAGTATGTTTTATACATTTTTAATACAAGAATTGAGAAAACTGGAAATAAGACTAAAGCACAAATTTAGAGATTTTTTTCTATGTGGATATCTACACATTAATCAAAAATGTCTATCAGTACCATGATAAATCAATAAATCAGTTCTGGTTCTTCCCAAGTATGAAAGTTTAATATATATATATATATATATATATTTTACATATATGTGTGTGTATATATAATACATGTTTTGACTCAGTATCCCATTCCTTGGAATCCATCTTGCAAAAACTAATAGTTTTAAGCAGTTTTTATATAGTGGAGTTACATACTTTGTGGTGTTTAAGTTAGTGAAAAGCATTTCTGAAGATCCCTTAAATACTGGAATAACCCTCAGCAAAGAGACATGCTGTCATTAATGGCAGTTTCAAGAGAACTTAGGTTCTTGTAGCATTCTCCTGTAGCATTCAGGTTCTTGTAGCATTCTCCTGTAGCATTCTTACTCCTAAGTATGTGAATCTGATCCTACAAAAAAGGCCTACAGTATGTAAGTAATGAGGCTCTTCCCCTAAAATCTGGTGCATTCAAAGCTAAGGAATATTATGTACAAGGGTGAAGTAGATCTATGCTTGTTGATGAGTTGACCTACACACGCACACACGCACGTGCACACACACACAAATTACCTCCACGAATAGGGATGGCAACATGTTAAAGAGAGGGGAGAACAAAACTATGAACATATACCCCTCGAGCCAATGTAGTATTTGAATCTTCATAATGACAATGTGTCACTTTAAAAAATATTAAGTATAATTTTAGGAATCAAAGATCTTAACGAAGCCTTGTGTCTCATGATTTTCCAAATATTTATGGAATATTTGGCCCGCAGGATTTCAATATAGTTAATCTTATCCAACCACTTTGAGAAACAAGCTACCTCACCGGGAAGACAGAAAAGGTATGGAATGCATTCTATCTTGAAACCTAAAGTAAATGACAAAGAAGAGTTACCATTAACCTGGGTCTTGGAGAAGCCAA
Source organism: Ursus maritimus (assembly GCF_017311325.1). Lineage (NCBI taxonomy): Eukaryota > Metazoa > Chordata > Mammalia > Carnivora > Ursidae > Ursus > Ursus maritimus. The sequence continues at coordinate 38,481,344 of NW_024423564.1, read as the reverse complement.
GTGGATCAGTGGAGCAGGATAAGATATTTTAGGCAGAGGGGACAGCATGTTCCAATAAAAGGAAGCAAATATGTGCATGACCAATTGAAGAATAGTCTCACTTGGCCAGGACATGGGCTACATGGTATGGTCAAAAGTGACATGGGATGGCGAGCTGGGGCTACAACAGGGAGGCCCATGAATAGTATATTAAGTGTATCCTTAAGAAACTGGAATAACACGGGAGGATTTTTAGGTAAGAGAAGGACATGACAATGTATGTATTTTTTGGAAAGTTCACTCTAGGGTTGGTGTGGAGGACTGATCTCAATGAAGAGAGCCTGGGGCCAGGTAGACTGGACAGAAGGCTGTTAAGATGATCCAGCAGAGAGATGATGAGTGCATGGGCTGGAGAGTGCAGCAAAGATAGACAAGAGCAGGCACATTCGTGAGATGAGTCAGAGTCCAAGTACAAGTTATTTCAGTCCTTGGGGATGTAATCAATCTGGACCTGGTAATGTGAACTCATTTAAGTAGCTAAGTGCTCGCTTACTATCTCTTCACTTATCTCAGGATTCAATTCCCTTGTTTGTCCTACCATTTCGAGTTTGAAGATCATTTTTTTTTCCTGATTGAGAAAACAGAAGCAAAATAGGAGTTTAGTCCTTCCAATGTCATCTGCTAATATTACACCATCTGTCCCAGGAAGCAGGCCTATTCCTTGCTCAGTATTTCTTAGAAATTATATTTAAATTGTCCTTAGTGCTTTCCAAAAGGCTCAGCTCACAGTGTGGTTCAGCCTTCTCCATACTAATTTTTGAGGTTCTTCCCACTCTTTCAATTTTGTCCTTGGTGGTATGTCTTCTCTCCTGGCTTCCATTTTCCTCAAGATTCCAGAAAGAGAAATATCTATTTATGATACATGGTAATTTTTTTAGGTTTCATTTTTAAAATTCTCTCAGTGCAAGAAAATATTAAATATATATCCCTTTCATTTTATGTTAATGAACATTTTAGAGCTGCAGTGTTAATACACGTTAAATGGTGGTTGGTATATTGAGCTCCTCTTTCCATTTCAACCCAGAAAGTCCTTCACTTATATACTGTGTCCTTTTTTTTTTTTTTATCCTCTTTCTTTTCTTGTTATTGCTTTGCTCCAGTTTGCTCCGCTTTACATAGCTCTTTCTCCAAGGATTTTCTTGCCATCAGTTTCTATCTTGATTGATTTACTTTCTTCTGAATATTCCAGTCTCCTTTCTGGTTGTTCATGTCTGGTTGTTCATGTCTTTGCCCAGGTTAATATATTTAGTATACTAAATATACTAGTGCTAATATTCCTGGTATCCCTGGGCCATGAATACAGAATTCATCACATGTACCACTTGTGTGTGTGTGTGTGTGTGTGTGTGTGTGTGTGGACCAGTTTTTCAATGACATTTTAGAAATCTTCAAAACTGCTTTTTTGTTTTCTCTGGATAACATAAATTTTATAGTTATTAAAATTAAAGTGTTTAGTTGTTGTTACTCATAGTTATGCTATAGATGGCAATGGTTTGGTGGAAATAATCCCTGAGTAGAAGTAAAAAGATATGGGATTTTCTGCTTTGCCACTGTATGACTTCCTTGTTTAAATCACAGTTTTCTTAAGGCTCAGTTTCTTTCTCATACTTAAAATAGGAAGGGTGATATTTTCTACGGTAAATCACAAACTTATAAGAATCAAATGAAATAATACACATAAGATCTATTTAGAATCTATCAAGTATTACACATCATTGTTTTTAAATTAAATTATATTAAGCTCAAACAAAAATTTCAGGTTTTGTTGTTGTTGTTTGTTTATATATATGATTTACTGCATAAAACTTAGGGAAACTAATGAAAGAAAATTGTTCAGGTACTTCTTTTTCTACCTGATGCTCTGAAAACCAAGCTTGCCAGACTACTCATTTTTTTTTTTTCTTTTGAGCTACATTATTTGGTTTAGTTTAGCTTTAAATTTTATTTTTTCACTTACTGATGGAAAAGCATACTCAGCCCATGGAATGAATTATATTTGCATTATATTTTCATAAACTGTATCTTTGTATTGAAAAAGAAATACAAATACAAACTAATTTATGAAGTGTTTCTTCATGAAAATGGAGATATTACAAATACTGGTTTCAAAGGCTACAGATTTGACTATTTATTCTTCACACAAAGCATATATTCATAATGATGCTACTAGCAATTGTTCATGATTTCAATAGCTAGAAATTTAGAATTAAACATGTACTTATGGAGTATTGGTGATTTCCAAATCTATCCACTTCAACACTCATCCGACTGGCATTACCTTCACTGGAATTAAAGAAGAGATTTATATAAGAAATCTATTTGGGGATTAAGGGATTCAAAGAGAATGATAGGAACTCCTGGAATAAGAAATTTGGTTCTTTTTGATGAAAATTCAAGGAGACCTGATGTAATGTTAGTTGCAATTACCACACATGTCCTGAGGTTAATCAGGCTCACGATTGCAGATCCAAGCTGGGACAGAAAGTATGGAAGGGCATCGACTCAGGCATTGACTCAGAACAACATCATAGGTGTTCTGCCTGTATGGGGTGAGCACATATTCCTCTACTTATTCAGTGTGAATCACTTTGTATTTTAAGTGACATTAAGTTCAGAGGTGCTGCTGACCCTATTAGGAAAGAAATAGCAAAGATCTTATGCTAAATAAAGGGAAGACTGGCAAAGTGAAACACAGGTACAGCATCACATTTTTGATGAGCTGGATGGTATGGATGGGTATATGTCAAAGTGAAATGTCGCATTGTTAGAGATGCACTAGAAATTGTCCACAGTTTGCCTGGGGGTGGGAGGAAGCAAAAAGTGGTGAGAATCAACATTCTTGCTTAGAATCTGCCAGTTACACACTTTAAAATGAAAGCTGTGTGTTTCTAAGCAGATGCCCATTGTGTTTTTCCTTCTTCAATTTAACTAACGTTAGGCATTGTCACAAACCGAATTCTATTTACAGCTCAGCCCAATGCCTTTATCCTCTTTCTTCTGGCTTCTTCATTTCTAATGTTCTCCCTTTTGTGTAGAGAAAACAAGGTAGACAAGATCGACACCCACATTGGGCCTTTACTCTCTTGAACTACACGGGGCTAAGCTCTAGACAGATGCCCTGATTTTCTAAATCTCAAGGATTCTTGAATGGTTTTATATTTGTGGAATAAAATGTGTACTGATATACTACAGGCAAAGCAAAATTAACATTACATCACATTATCTTGTATATTTCTTTGACTTTGAAAATGGTCAGCAATGCAACTGTAACATTAACAGTTATTACATATTTAAATGGGACTCTGCCTGCAACTGATTGACAAGATCAATCATTTTAAGATCAAATAGTAACAGCAGTTTGTGTTTTTTTTTCTTTAATCGGGGCCTCTTTGTTTTATATGTATGCCTACAGCTAGATCCTGTTTTCTGTCTGTAGACAGTGATTCCTGCTGTGCACTGTTGAGAAAATGAGAAGACAAAATGGAGAATCAATTTAAGAAAAAAAAAAAAAAAGCTTTAGTTGACAAAGCTTTATAGTAGATCAATGGAATCTAGCTAGTTAAGATAGCTTTAGTAGTTGACATAAGATTATATAATTACTTTAAATACTTTTACATTTTATGTCTTCCTCATTTTGAATTTCTGTATTTGGAGAAAATCTTCATAAATATGCAAAAAAAATTTTCTTATGGCATTTGAATGATCATTTCTTTTGTTATAATATATATAACCAACTTCATAAAGCAATAAATCAAAGATACTCCAACTCCATAAACATTCTACATACTTACTTGGAATTCATCTACTTAAGAATGAACTTCTCCTTCCAAGAATTGAAAAAAAGTGTTAAGTGCACTTTCAAGGTGGGCGTAATTGTTTTGCTCCATTACTTAGTACTTAAGGGAATTACTTATTTTACAGTTATTCTTTTATCACTTGTTTGTTTAAACAGTTTTCCCCATAAGCACAGGATGTGTAAGACTGATACAAAGCACGAACATTTGTTTAATAGGTTGATCCATAGATCTGATATTTATTTAATTAGGTTTCACTGAATTTGCATACTGAAGTAATTAGTTGTTTAAAATTCCTAATAGCATTCAGCAAAATACTGTTTGAACTATTTCAGCACACCTTTGTTTGTTTATTAAAAAAAATAAACAAACATTAATGAACATCCTGCTAACTGGCTCTTAGTCACAAGAAGAAAATACCCCAGCAATGTTGCCTAAATATGAAATGTAGAAGTAAATTATTTAGAAACTAATATAAAGCTTACAGCTAGTTTACAAAATAAATAATGTGATTCATACTCTTCATTCAACTTTGACCTAAATATACTGTAGGCTGAGATCCTTATTTGTAAATAAGACTGTTTTTACTACATCAACACCATTTTTAGATTAAACCATAGCTATTATACATAAACACTTTAGTGATTCTGGAGCATGGCTATTCAAAACTAGCAATAACCATGCACCTTTGAAACATTCTGATTGCAAAACCCAATGACACTTAAAATTGAATATTCTGAACACACTCAAGTATGCATTAGTTCCAAATTAAATCACACGGTATGTATACATTTTCACATAGTAATTCATTATTAAAATGCAATTTCTGGGCTTGGGAAAGCATAGAATATATACACACTCACCAAGTACATACATTCATCTCAAAATAAATGAAGCTATTGATACCACGTAGCCAATTAAGACTACTGTAACTGGCAATGCTTGAGTGTGATAATTATATTTATTTTCTCTTGAAGACAATTTTAGTTTCCCAGATAAAAGCATACTGTTACAGAGTAGATTGTGATTGTTGATAGTGCAGAATTTAACAAGAATAGCTATCAAATGAAATCTCTTTTGCCATCACATTTCCATTGGGGAAATTGTATGCCTATCTTCCTGGAGCAGAGAAAGTGAGATGGAGTTATAGAGGTATGAAGTTCATCAGTAAGATGAATATTGGCAGAGCACCATTCCCTATGCAAAAGTACTGACTTCTTTGAACAATGCAGGTGGTTACTCTTAAGCTATGAGGCACCATTATTATAGTTGGAATGGCACAGAATGGCCTCCACTTAACTTGGGAGAATAATTACAACCTTACTACACTTGCTTTTTCCAGATAGTTCCTTCAGGAGACTTTGACTGTAAAGTAATGGATAAAACCTCTGTCCTATGAGGCTACAACTTTATGAACTGTGATCATTGGTGAAAGAACAGGGATGCTTTTGGCACCCTCTCAGTGGATCCAAAAAATTAAATGTCACATTGCCTCTTGTGACAGCATTGATAGCAGTCTCACAACAGGGACAAAGCCATAATAAAGAGGATGCAGATAGGCAAGAGAATCATCAGATGGCAGTAGCTAGGATAGGTCCAGACAAGAATGGAAAAAACTTAGGCATTGTTTAATCATAACTCCTTGGGTGTGGGATTCAACAGGTTTGAGTAGGAGATACATCCTTCCACCTTTATACCTGGGAAAGACTTACTGCAAGCACAAATTGAGAAAGCATTGTTTCCAGCGTCAAGTAAGTCTAGTTTTCAAAGTAGTCTGCCTTTATCCTATTAGGACTGAAACACAGTTCATGATTTCATTAATTATGAACACATAGGGAAGCTGTGGTTTTGAAAGCCCTCGAGGGTAATGGCCTACTTACCTGGGATGTGTACATGGGGGACAGAGAGGGGATTTACAAGACAATCTGTGATCACTCAGGCATGTACTTAGAAAACTGTCATGGTACTGTTGGTAAAGCAAGCTCATTTTAGTCAAATTATTGTTGAACTTAAGCAAGATTATTTTGATCTGTGCCTGGTTTTGTTCAGTATTTTTTCTGTGGTATAGAAAGATGATTTTGTATAATACAAATTCTATAACATGCGATGAATCCAATTTGCATGTTCTGAAGACATATAATTTGTGGTTAGATTGGGGTTTAAATTCTTCCTCTGCCATTTAAGTATTGTATGGTAGTGAATAAGTCGCTTAACCTAAAAATCTGCTTTCTTTTATTGTGTGGATAATAAAACCTAATGTTACATCATATAACATTTGCAGGTATTACTGTATTTCACAGAACCCAAGCACCATATTTTTTAAAGTTTTTATAACTCTGAAATTCAAAATTATCTTTCAGTGTATGGTATCTTAAAATCCCTGTAAATCTTGACGAAAGCACATTTCTTTAAGAGTAGAATTGCTTTTGCCTCTGTGGTCACTTGAGGATATTACGTACTAATGGCCAATTTGAAATTATAATACACACAAACATTGTATTTTAGAGACAGTTCTTGTGAAATAACATGTGTGTGTGGAGAGAGAATGAGAGAGAAGACAGATGATCCGATTGAAGACAGAGAACACTAACTGAAAAAAAAAATTAAAACCCCAAATCTTCACAAAACCGAATAATTGTACAAGAAATAATTAAATATTATAAGTTTGCAGTATTTATACATTTGTAGTACTTCATATATCTGGAATCATTAAACTTAAAAATTGCCTGGGGCACCTGGGTGGCTCAGTTGGTTAAGCATCTGCCTTCAGTTTAGGTCATAATCCCAGGGTCCTGGGATCAAGCCCATGTCAGGCTTTCTGCTCAGTGGGGAATCTGCTTCTCCCTCTCCCTCTGCCCCTGCCCCCCTCTGTTCATGCTCTCTCTCGCTCTTGCTCTCTCTCAAATAAATAGAAAAAAAAAATTGAATTGCCTTAAGATTTGTGTGTGTGTGTGTGTGTGTGAATATTTTTTATATGATGGAAAACCAGAAGCATATGTGGAGCAGATAGACTTTAAGGTGCCTCCATGATTTCTGCCTTCTGATATTCATATCCTTTTTAATCCCCTCCTCTGAGTGACTTGTAGGACCTGTGTTTGCTAATAGATAGAATATGGCAAAGGTGATATGATGTTATTCCTCTGATTGTTATGTTATAAAACAATCCATCTTGCCAGCATACGGCTCTGGAGTATCTCTCTTTACCTTGCTGGCTGTGAGGAAGCAAGCTACCATGAGTCCTACAACTGCAAAGAAATGAATTCTGTCAGTAATTTGAGTGAACTTCAGAAGAGACCCTTTTCCAATTGATTCTCCAGATGACAAACTGCTTTAGCCAAAACCTTGATTGTAGCCTTACAGAAGACCCAACTAAGCCATGCTCAGACTCATTGTCCCACAGAAACTTGAGTTAAATGTATGTTGCTTTAAGCCACTTATTTTGTCATGATGTCATACAATGGAAATCTAATTCAATGTGCATAGAATATGGACCCTTTTTAGACAAGGGATAAATTATTTGTTATCAAGGTTAGGGGTCAGGAATGAAGACTGAATTCTATGGACAAAGTCAAGTATTTAGAGTCAAGATCAGAATTCTGAACAGGCTAAGATGTCTGCAGGAAGTTTCAAAGATCTGACAATGGAATTGTGGTTTAGGAAAAATTAAGGATTCTGCATATATCAACAGATTGGAGGATAATCTAGAAGTCCAGGTCATGTTTCATCTAAAATGTTCACAACTCTTTCTAGAATGAGAACGGATCAGAAAGGTACACTAAAGCTGCTTTGTGAAGGATTAAGGAGCTAATACAAAGAAAGAAAGAAAGAAAGAAAGAAAGAAAGAAAGAAAGAAAGAAAGAAAGAAAAATTTGAGTGAGGAGGCATCAAAGACATTATGCAGAGGAGTGAAATAACCAGATCATGGTTTTAGGAAGTGGAGAGGTCACAACATTAGAGCATGAAATGTGAGGAGGGGGCTGGAGAATGCAGAGATGGGGTTGACTTGTCACAAAATTCAAACATTACAGAATGCTTGGACTAAGGCAGAATGTTTCACACTTTTTGAAACAGTTCATGTGGTCTTATTCCTTGATGTTTAGAATGCCATTCCTTCTTCTTCCCCGCTGAAACACTGTTAGCTTTTCAACCTCCAGGAAAATACCTGTTCCTTTAAATATTTTCCCATAGAAATTCACACCAAAATAGGAGAATTTTCTGTTCCTTATGCCCAGTCATAGGGTCATATAAAGCTTGCATTTCACTTCTCAAAAAGACATTACATAGGTGCTTTTAATTATGAACTTGGTAATATAATTTACAAATTTGTTCAATACTAATTGAAGAATATTATCAAGCTTTAAAACTGGTTTGTTAAAGCATCTTAACAGAAAAAAAGAAAAGTGTAATTCTGAAGCCTAGATATTTTAATTGTATTGTGGCACAAAAAGAATACTACAAAAAACATTGCAACATGCTTAGTTGACTTTTTTCTATTCATTGAAGTTTGGCATTTTAAAATTTCATAAAAGTTATTAATGCATAAAAAGCCACTTCATCTTCAATTCAGAATAATCATCACTATGTTTTGATGGTCTGTAGTACCCTCTTTTCATTCTCGTATTTAAAAATTCTGTGGTATTGTGTCACTCAAAAAGCTTTATTCTTTATTAAAACATTAAGGGATTTGTTGATTCAGTACAAAAAGATTTGGCTTGTCAATAAGTATATTAAATTTTATTTTAGTCTAATTCAAAATTGCTGATCCTTTTCCATTTTAATAATGATGGGTTTGGAAAGAGACAGGTCAACATTTTTGTTACTATCATATAAAACACCAGAGAGCACTACCAGAAATCAATTCTTTACATGAATGTGGTAGTTTGAAGTTTTCAAAGCTTTATAATATCTTATGCCTTTATGGTACAGAAAAGGCAGTTATTAACTTTATTTTATCTATTTTTAAATATCTTTATTTATTTATTTTTTTTGAAATACAAACTAAGACCTACAGGCTTTAATTGATTTGTTCCAAGTCACAGAGGTAGTAAATGATTACATTGGAATTATAGTTTAACTCATCTGAACCCTAGAGCTTTCCCATAAACCATGCTGGTTTCTATAACAAGACACACTTTGTAGCACTCTGAAGATAAAAGCATACAAATCCCCAACTGGAACCATCTTCCATGACAAGTATGTCAGTCAACAAAGTGGCAACACTTTAAAAAAAAAAAAAAAAGGAAAGAAAAGAAAAGAAACAGTTCAGATGTAGTAGCTAGACTCCCAGGGCAACTACCAAAAGTGAATTTTCTGCACAGAATGCCTAAATCAACTTTCTGTAGTACAGTTATTTTCAGTTATATTGTATATTAAATTGTCTTTTTATGAGATGGAAATGAAGACAAATAACTATGTTGTTTCTCTCAGAATAATATATTCTATGATGTGGGAAAAGAATAGAACATGTACCTTATGTAATCCAACCCTTTAGACGTGTTAGCTTTATCACCAGAACACAGAACAGGATGGGGGTGGAGTGAGTGTTAGAAACATTCAGGTCTCTTACTTTTCTTCTACAGATGAACAATGTTAGTCTAATCAGACAATGGAAGAAAGCAATGGATTAGAGAAAAATGCATGCTCATGTAAAATATGGTAAGAATCATAGGCCATCATTGCCCTAATATGCCACACTTACATATTAAAACATAATATTTATGATTATAAATTTGTATTCTTAATGTTGGAAGTGTTAGCACCATCTGTGGTACACTGCAGTAGTTACCACTACTGTATTTACCACTACTGCAAAAATTGTTTTTTTCTGCCTCACTATATGTATGTTCTATTGCAATGTTTGTATGGTGCTTCCCACATTAAGATGGAGAGTCTGTTTCTATACTTCTTGTTCTAAGACTGGCTAATTCACTTGCTATGACCAATGGAACAGTATCAGTGTAACTCATGCAGAGGCTTGAAAAGTGCTTGTATGGTAGAGTTCAACAACTTTTGCTGCTGGGAACCCTTCTGCCACCATGTGAACAAGCCAGGGTAACCTCCTGCAGTGTGGGAGATGATGGTGAGAGAGGAACCAGCCATCCAAGCTGTCCCAGACATCCTACTCGTACTGTATGCAGACATGTAAATAAAGCCATTCCAAAGTGCTCAACCCAACCAATTAAGAGAACAATAAGGAATAACAAATGTTTCTTTCTTTAAGCCACTGTTTCAGAGTGTATTGTGATGTAGCAAAAGTTTGATGATTCACCCATTTAATTGTGCAACTTGTCATCAATCTTGGTATCTAATAAAAATGAAAATCTGGGATTTTAAAAGTTAAAGATTTGTGTACATTATTGATGTATATATTTGAAATTGATCTTCAAAGAAAATATGTCAAAAACTAGATGGAGCATATTTTCCTTATGAATGTTCTCATTCTGTGCTCTCTTTCTGTTTATACGTTAGAGTTGTTTCATCCATTCAAGTTCAAGTTTTTAGTTCTCTATTGATCTTTCTTTCTTTCTTGTACACTACATAGAATTCATCTCTAAGGTAATTATGAGAATTAAATAAGTTTACATAGACAGGTAGACAAAAAGCTAGATGATAGACCAATAAGTAGATAGAATAATAGAAGGACAGAAGGATAAAGGAGCAATGAAGAGATAGATCGATATAGGGACAACTAGAACACTAATTGGTGAAACATAATAAGGATTTATAAATGTAAATATAAAATAATTTTATTATTATTTAACTAGATTCTATTTAAAAATGTTTGCCAATGTCTTGTTTTTCTTCATTCACATTGCTTCTATTCTCTTCAGGGTCTCTCAATGCTTCTTGCTTTGAATATTCCTCTAATATAATTTTTTCAGCCTTTTCTCTCAAATACTATCTTTTTTCATCTTTTTTTTATTTACAAATATTATCTTTATACAATAATTCCTTTCAGATATATCCATAGTTTCCCCTTACCTAACAAAATAAAATCTCAATCTATGTCTCTACCTTTATGTCCTTTGCAATCTGATACCCAACCAAACTTTCTGGCTTTATTATTTTCTACTCCATTATGTCTGTATTGAGTTTTAGCCCAACTGCATTACTTTTTGTCACCTGCAGATAATGCATGCATCGTGCACCAAGTTCATGTCTTAAGTGCATCAAGGATCCTCCTTCTGTCCAGTTCTTTTCCTCTTGTTCTAGGATTGATGTACTATTTTGTATATATATATTTTTTTAGATAATTACACTCCTAGAATGTCCAGGCTTCTTTGACAATCATAACATTATATTTGAACAGTTTTTGTGGCTACTTATCATTTTTTACTTTATATTATTGTTAGTATATTCATGTATTAAAATCACTACTAAATTTTATGTTTGTTCAGGCTAATATCTATGTATCTGTATCTCTTTCTATTCCATCTCCCATGTCACCTAGATAGTGCCTGGAATATATTTTGACTCTGTAAAGTTATTTTAAAATAAATATTGTAAAAGAAATATGTGAATAAAACCCCAAATTAAGTAGGGGCTAAGTAATTTGTAAATGGTCTTAAAACCGATACAACTTTAGGGATGCCTGTGTGGCTCAGTCAGTTAAACATTTGCCACCTTCAGCTCAGGTCATGATCTCAGTGTCCTGGTATCAAACCCCGGGGTCAGGGTCAGGCTCCCTGCTTAGCAGGAAATCTGTTTCTCCCTCTCCCTCTGCCACTCCCCCTACTTGTGGGCGCTCTCTCTCTCTCTCTCTGTCAAATGAATAAATAAAATCTTAAAAAGCAAGCCCCATCTCTGGCTTCATGATTAGATTAGGATTAAAGACTTTACCCAACCAAGCTCAACCACTGAGATTCTCTTTTAATGATTTGGAATTAGGACTTAAAGGATCTAGTTCTGACATTTTGCTTAAATATATATTCTAGAATGGTGTGAGGAGGTTACCTTCTCCCATGTCTGTGAAGAAGGAAAAAGCATTTAACTACCAGGCAGAAGAATGAAGTAGATCCTCAGAGAGATCAGAGTAAGACACACAGGAAAAATGATTAAACTTCAGAGAATAACTATTTGGCTTTCTGGCAGCTTTCCAGTTCCTATTTTAAGATTTTAGTTAGGCCCAGATGTACGGTTGACCCTTGAACAGCACAGGAGCTCAGGGCATCCACTTTCTGTGCAGTTAAAAATCCATGTATAAATTTTGATTCCCCCAAACCTTAACCTACTGTTGACTGGACACTTCATAGATAACATAAACAGTCAATTAACACATATTTTGTACATTATATGCATTATACAGTGTGTTTTTAAAGTAAGCTAAAGAAAATGTTATTAAAATATTAAAGGGACACCTAGTGGCTCAGCTGGTTGAGTGTCTGACTCTTGATTTGGGCTCAGGTCATGATCTCAGGGTCCTGGGATTGACCCATGTCCACATAGGGCTCCGTGATCAGCAGAGAGTCTGCTTCTCTCCCTCTCCCTCTGCCCCCGCCTTTATACAGACCAAATAAGACTAAACTGTACAAGATGAGTTTATTTTTTCTTTCACACAAAAAGTGCTAGCTGATAGACAATCAATTAAGTGTAGGGATGCTGTACTTCAAAAAGGGAATCAGCAACCCAGACTCCATCTATCTCATTGCCCTGTCATTCTTTAGGGTGTTGCTTTCATGTTCCAGCCTACAGGAAGGGAAAAAAGAAAGTAGAGGTCAAGTAACACCCCTTTAAAGATGTGATCCAGAAGTTGCTCACAGAAATTCTCTTCATATCCCACTGGGTAGAAGCTAGTCATACGGCCGTGTGATAAATATTTAAGAGTTGCATTGCCTAAGGGAAGAAAGGTGCAATGGCTATTGGGAGCCTTTAGCAATTTCTGCTAAAATAGTGCCATTGGAACACAATGGTGGACCTACTATGGTCATTCACTCGAGATCATAAGAAAAGGTATCCTGGAGAAAGTGAGTCTCAGCTGGGTCTTGAATGATAAATTGGACATTGTTATGGGGAAGAATGACAGTGGCCATTTCACAAAGAGGAGATATAATGTACAAAGACGAAGATTTATTATTAGAATTTCTGTGGCTTAAGCATAGACTGTATATGATGAGGGACTGGCAATGACATCAAATGAATCTGAAAAGCTAAACTTCAAAAATTTTATATTTCCTTGTAAGGAATTTAGATTTAATGCTATAGTAGCAAATAACCTCGCATTTTTATTAGCAGAGTGGTGATCTAATTAGATCTGTTTTTAGGAAGATGACTGGTAACTGGTGAAGAATAGAAAGGAGTAGGTATAATGCTGGTGGTACATGGGGGTTAGGTGACAGAGAGAAAAGTGTGATCGATATTTCTGCAGGCACTCAGTAAACATAAAATGTATCTTAAAGTTCCCAACTTTGCTTTTATCAATGCCATTTCTCAAAAGAATCACCTTCTTGTGTAGAGGTTTTCCCCTGTATTGCTTATTCCTCAGATTGACTTCTTTATCCAGCATTCTTGATTTTTCTCTTGTCAAAAAAAAAAAAAAAAAAGCGCCTATATTTACTCAGATAATTACCAAGGAGAACCCAGAGAAATTAATGAAGTAATCTGTAACACATTAGCAAATCCTACTGGTTGAATGGAATAAACTCATTTATTTACTACACTGGCACAATCTGCTTCTTTTTCTGGGCCTGGAACGTTAAAGATCAACCACCAAACACTGGAGTTTCTAACTTAACTAAAATATAACTTCTTAACTGATAGTCAGTGGAAACTAGAACTCAATTTTTCTAATTCTTTTTCATTGATCTTTGTACTCATCTGATCATCTCTCCCCACCCCCACACCCCCATTCTTTGAGCACACGCTTTGTGTCAATCCAGGCTCTCAGGTTGTAGCTGTGACTGAGGACAAAATCCCTTCAGTTACAAAGCTTACTTTTGTTTCCCCTTTGCTTCTAGTATACCATAGGACCAGTATTTGTGTGTTAAGAGGGGCTCATGAACATGTTTGCTCCACATAGTAATTGAGGATATTATACAAAAGACTAAATAAATGGTTCATTGAAGTCTGCTGACCTCTGAGGCTATAATCATAAACAATATATTGTCCTAATCCTCAAGAGACTTTGTTGGTTCCCAACAATAATGGAAAAATAACATCTTTAAAAGTGAATAAGGAGTTAAATATATGTTTATGTCAATGGGGCAGAAACACGTGTTCAATCTATCACCACACACTCCAACTTCTTCCAGCTTGGAAGGCAAAGTGGATAAATGAGGGGTTTTCAGGGATCAGTGATTTATTCATATATGTCTTGGTTCGTCCAACAACTAATTATAGAGTGGGACTACACTGCATGCTCCAGGAATACCCTAATTAAAAAAGTAGGCCCAAAACAAAACAATACAAAACCTTCCTTTACAGAGTTTGCATTCTGATGGATATTTATCCTCAAAGATATTTTCTGAGAACTTTACAAGCACATGCAGTCCTTTGCTACAGGTGTATTTGGGTTTCTTGTGAGTTTTATCTTGTTTCCATATGTAAGACACTATCAAGCCCAACAGCTGCTCCTTCCATGTTACTGTCACACTCATTCTGTTGCTCCCTCAGTAGCTGGAGTGATCTCTTTGAATAGAAAGTCACATTATGTCATCCTCTCTTCAAAATCTAGTTGGATTCCAACTTCACTCAGAGGAAAAGCCCATATTGAGACAACGGTCTCTAAAGCCCCAAGTGATCTAATTCCCTAACGTTTCTCTGATTTCAGCTCCTGATTTCCTCCTTATCCACTTTGATCCAGTCACATTGCCTTTCTTGTTTCTCTTCAAACATAATCTAGTTTAGAACCTTTGAATTTACACTTTCCCATTCCCAGACCTCCCTTGCCCTGTATATCTACATGGCTAATTTTCTCACCTCCTGAAATGTTTAACTTAAATATTGCCATATCAATGTGGTACGCTTTGGTCAGCTCTCTAGATGACAACATCTCTCCACATATTATTCCCCTTACCATAATTCACCTTTATATGAGAACTTCTATTTTTTTCTTTATTACCTATACCTTCCCACTAGATTTTATGCTCCAGGTGCTAGGGGCTTTTCTCTGCATTATACATATTATTTTGCATTTGTTTTCTATTGTTATGTAACAATTTACCACAATTAGCACAACTTTAGTATCTTAAAACAACACCATTTATTATCTCACAGTTTTGTAGGTCAGAAAGTCTGGGTGGACTTGGCTGTGTTCTTTGCTTCGGGTCTTATAAAATCAAAATCAAAGTATCAGTAAACCAAACTGGGCTCTTATCTGGAGGCTCTGGGGGAAACATGCTTCCAAGTTCATTCAGATTGTTGGCAAAATTCAGTTCCTTGCAATTAGGATTGAACTCCCCATATCCTTGCTGGTGGTCAGTAGAAGCCACTCTTAGATTCTAGAGGCTGCCCACATTCCTTGCCATGTGACCCTCTCCATCTGTCAAATCCTTCTCATGCTTAGAATCCCTCTGGTTCCTGCTTCTGCTACCAGATGGATAAAACCTGGTTTTTAACCTCTCATGCAATTAGGTTTAGACCCACCCAGATAATCTCCCTTTTCCCATGTAATGTAACATAGTTAGTTACATGAATAAAATTACATTCGCAGTGGTGATTACATAAGGTTAAAGGTCATTGGGTAATTTTAGAATTATGCCTACCACAATGCATATACCTCAACTTTCAAGATTTTCTGGAACATTTATTGAATGAATGCAAAAGTGAATAAATGAGTAAATGAATGAATAAATGAATGAATGACTATTGCTACAGTATCACATGACTCTACTGGGAATTCTCTATGAGTCTGCCTGCCTCTCTGCGTAGCACAACACACAATCATTGTTTAGTGGGGGCTAGCACGTACTCATTTCTAGGGCTCTACCCAGGCAAGGCACATGGTAGTACAACTTCCTTTGACTCTCAAATCTCATGAATGTATCTAGAGAATCTTTTGCCCTTACTCCAGTAGATCAGCAGCCCTCATAGAGACTAAGAAGAGAACCCATTCACAAGGACCCATCACCTTCTAATCTTGTCATTTCCCTCCCAGCTCAATACCTCTTCCTCTCAATACAGGGAATCTTTTTCTAGCTAGACCCTACTCTTCTTTGTTGGGTTACTCCTAGTCCTTTGCAAAGTCCTTAAGTCTTTTTCCTTCTCTCTTCAGAACCTATATCTTTAAATGTCAAAAGTCAGGATGAGATCAGTTTATAGAATCAGAAAAGGGCAAGAGAGGATGGGAATGGAAGGTAGAGAGGAGGAATTAGAAATACAACAAGAAACATTAGTTAATATTTCCAACATATTATTCCCCACTACATTTTAAACTCTTATTTCACTTCATTACTATGATACATTTACAGATCTGTCTCTCCCTCTTATGCTATTGGATTATTAAGGGCAGAAATAGATATCCCTAATTTATTGATTTATTTCCATTTCCTGGTACAACTCATAGCAGTTATCCAATAACTGTTTGCTGAATAAATTAGATGAATGCATGAATTAAACTGATGAAATAGAATGTGTACATATTTATTGTTCAATTTAATATAAAGTATTCAGTCCCACAAAAGATACCCAGATTCCAAATATCTAGGTAGAGATACTTAGAAAAGAATTTCAGATAATTTTTGCCACACAACAAAATATAACGCTTAAAGAAATATTGATGACAAATGTTATCTTTTCTACTAATGTAGTTTTGAATATAATCAAAATATTTAAGCACTGTTTTACTATATATTTTCATGTGCCATTTACCAATATGAATCAGATTATTAAATGCAAACATTCTTTCTTGGATTTCAAGTGCATGTATAATACATTCCAAAAGTTATAAATCTGTGTCGGTTGTTTTTTGATATCTGCTAGAGGATGTTCACATTAAGATAAATGGATTGTCATGTTTCGAGAACTGTTTAGTTTCACTTTTAGGGGACCATCTGTTCTCTGATGAATGGTTCTGTGTATAAGAGTGGGCATGTTGATTTAGCTCTTTTTTAAATAAATGCCATAGCTAATTATTTTTTTAAGAATGCAATTCTCAACCCCTTTAACTTCTATGGTCTCTTTTGAAAATAATAACTATGTAATAAGTGTCCATGCTAACATAAAGGTTTCTCTTAGGATGCAAATATATTCATCTTCAACTATAGAAAAAAATTAATTTGGTAGGCTGGAGTTCATGTACTCTTGCTGAATAATTCCCTTCCCTATCTGAGAAACTCATAACCTGAATGAGCACATAATTTGAACTGCAAACATTGAACAATCAAAGAAGGAAGGACAGGCTTGAATCAATTTTATTCATCACTGAAATGAAAAGTAGTCCAATAATAGCACCTGCACATTTGTTTGGACACTGCTACTTTGCATCATCACAAAAGAAAAATAATAGAAATAATAAAATTAAAAGCAATACAATTAACACGTAATGATCTATATAATTTGTTGAACTGGCGGGTCCTAGTTAATTTAAAGTCTGAACATGTATTTAAACCATTCAAATTATAGTCCACAACTATATGATCAAAAGCAAAATTATTAAGTGCTTTCAGTTGTCATTTGTATAGAAATGATTAAAGAATCTACTTTGTAACATATAAAATATATGTTAGCATTTGTAAAATACATAAATATAAATAGATGGTAGACAGACTTACAGACAGATAAATGACAGATTAATTTCTTTTACTGCAGAGATCTGTAGTTTTCCAAACTGTGTTCTACAGTAGAGCCCAAGGTTTATGAGAACTATGGGTAGGATTGAGAGAAAAGGCTGACTAAAATAGGGCTTATGGACACCCATTCTTAATTCAAGCAAAACTGCTCCTTTTTAATTTTACAGAACATATTTTTGCATGTTTGCATTCATTGAATCAGTTCCATAGCTAAAGGAATGGGAAAGCCAGTGCCCTAGATAAATCCACCTCCCTGACACTTTTCTACTTTGAAACATCAACCATGATTGCAGAAAATGCTTTTCTATGCAAAATAACATTTATCCTTGTCAGAAGAGACCAAGTAACGGCTGACAACTATTTCTTACTTATTGAAATAGAGAGGGAAGAGATAACTAGTTCATTGCTTCACATCTGCTCACCTGACACTGTCTCCTACAGTGCATACCAGTGACAAGCTCTCTGCAACCACATAGTCCTTAAGACCATGATGAGTATTCTCTGTTGCTGGGATCTCTGCCACGGCATGGAGAAGCTTGAGAAGATATTTTAGGATAGAGAGATCTTTCTACTTAATGGTTCCCAAATTTTCATCAAGACGGCTTTCTTCGCATAGCACTGACTTATTTTATCATTTAAGGTTTTCTGTATTAAGTCAGAGAAAATTACTCTAGTTAACTAGAGTAAAAGGGAATTTATTGGCAGGATGTAGGGTAATTCACAGATTTAAAGTAAGGAATGAGGCTTCATAAAGGAAGACCCAGAGAAGCTTCCTGCATCTGGATAGTAGCAAATAGAAATATCTCTTCAGCTGACACCTATTTGGTTAAATCATTTCTAATTTTGTTCTTTACTCCTATTACAGTAGGACGAAGTGTCCTGTCCCCACCAGAAGTCAAACCACCCATCTGCACTCTATCAACCATCCCTCTCACTTTCTCCAGGACTAAACTCTGAAAATTTTACTCTCTCCAGGGTATTTCTCCCCTAATTTCTACATGTGCCCATATTCTCTTCAACATACAGACATGCTTTAGAATAGCCACCCAAAAAAAAAAAAAATTCTATACACTTTTGTCATCATTCCACCACCAGCTACCACTTCCTTACCATCTTTCATGTCTACAGTTCTTAAAGGGAGCAGGTTACTGTTGCAGTTCATACGTCCTCACATAGCATTTTCTCCCACTCTCCCATCCTAACCCACTCTATTGTCTAGGGACCAATAACTGAAGAAATCACTGTTGCCAAAAATACCATTAATCTCTATCCTCGTCAGCTCTGATGGTAACTTCTCTGATTTTGCCTTACTTAGCTTCTGAGAATCACTAAGGCTTGGTGACCATGCCCTCTTTCTCAAAACATGTTTTCTCTATTTTTCCACAGGAAATGTTCTTCCTGACTTACTGAAGAGTCCTTTTCGAGATCTTTTGCTGGCTTGACTTCCAAGTGTTGAAGTGCCTCCTGAGCTTATCTATGTCCTTTTCCATCTACACGCTCCACACCCATGAACTCATTCTCTTTCTCATCAGTTATTCCACATGTCACAAAATCCCAAACATTTCTCTATAGCTCTGTCTTCTCCTCAGCTTAAGATACTTTATTCAGTTGTCTACTTGCATCTTCACATGCATGAGCAGTAAGCATCTAAAACTTATGTGAAACACAGAATGTTTAAACTCCTCCCATTCTCAACTAGATCTTTCTTTAGTCTTTCTCTAACTAGTTGGCCAAGCCAAAAATCTAGGACATACATCCAATCCAACAGCAAATACTGTTGATTATACTTTCAAAACTTAAAACCCATTCACTTTTTTAAGTCTGTACTAAGGACACCCAGATCAAACCATCTCATTTCTCACTTGGACTATTATCATAGCCTCCTGAATAGTTCTCCATTCTGTATCTTAACAATTTACTTCTCTTCACAAGACCAGAAAATAAAAAAAGATAATTTAGAAATAGTATTTGTAGTATCACTCTCTTATTTAAAACCCAATGATCTCATGTCATATTTGGAATAAAATCGTATTCTGTGATATAATCCCACTAGTTCTCTGAATTTATTGCCTACCAGGTTACTTCACTGGTCTTCTTTACATAGATTGACCGAGATACCCCTTGAAAAACTCCTGATTTATACATGGATGACTCCTCTTATTCATTTTAATTTATATCTTTATATAACTATCTGACATAACAAATAATTCCAAAATCTCAGTCTTATCACACACACACACACACACACACACACACACACACACACACACACACTGGTTGATTTCTCACTCATATACAGTTCAATTTTACTCAGTGTGGTGTGTGTGTGTGCATGCACATGCATGGTAGGGGGACTTGCTCTGCACCATGCAGTTTCCAGGGGTTTCTTTTATTTAGTGGTGCCAATGTCCTATGGGGCTTGGAGATTCCCCCCTTAAAGCCTCTGCATCTGGCCTATATCACCTTTAGGGAAGAGAGTTTATGGAGGATTACACAAGATCTTCTTATGGGCCAGGTCCAAGGTAGATTTCATTAGTTTTTCTCCGTATTCCTTTGGCTAGAATTTGGTCCCATGGTCACATTACAGACAAGAAAGGCTGGGAAATGTGGCTTAGTGGTTTCTCCGGAATGAAGAGGAAAATATGAATAGTGGTAATTACCAGTAGTCTTTGGTATACCACTTAACCAAATAGTTACCCAGTAATATTTTTTTCACATTGCCTAATTTTAATTATGTGTAATGCAATTTTTACAACGTTATTTTTCTTGGTTTACTAATTATTCCTTTAGTCATGCATTAATTAATCAATAGTCATGCTGCTTCCCTTTAGGAGAATGTAGGCTTCATAATGACAGGGATTTTGTCTGTCTTGCTTCATGCTATGCTATACCCTTAGTTCCTAGCTCTAACATATGACTAGCACATATTAAGGACTTCATATATATATTTGTTATAAATGTAGAGGTTCTTGCATGGTTTATGCCCAAGATTTAAAAAAGATTTAACAACTTGTTTGACAAATCTATGAACACTGCTATCTTATGAGAGATAAATGCAATTAAGTCTTGTTTCCTTCATTCACTTTTAGCAACTTAGCAAGAAGCTGGCTCAGAGCCAACAAAGCAATTCAGATTGAGTTAATTGGAAGAACAGGCCAGTACCAGAGGCTGAATTCCGGAGGGTTTCCTATTTCTAACAAGGTCACTATGTCCATACAGGGAGCCTCCACTATGGCATAGCTGCCTCAATATTTCCTGCCCTTCTTTTCCTAAAATACCTAGATCATTTCAGGTTTAGGTCTTTCTCTACTGTAATGCTGTCCATGTGTCCCCCAGCTAGTCCCAATCTAGACAAACTGGCCTAATGAGAATGTGAGGGACTATGTTTTTAACTATAATCATTCTCTCTCTGTTTTTAAGATTTTATTTATCTTGAGAGAGAGGGAAAGGGGAAACTCAGGCACAT
Source organism: Ursus maritimus (assembly GCF_017311325.1). Classification (NCBI taxonomy): domain Eukaryota; kingdom Metazoa; phylum Chordata; class Mammalia; order Carnivora; family Ursidae; genus Ursus; species Ursus maritimus. Next base: position 38,460,321 of record NW_024423564.1, on the reverse strand, counting down.
TTGAGCAAGGGTGGTAGCAAGGGGTGGGGTGAGAGGCAGAGAGAATCTCAAGGAGACTCTGCACTGAGCGTAGAACTCAATATGAGACTTGATCCCAGGACCCCGAGATCATGATCTGAGCTGAAACCAAGAGTCAGACGCTTAACCAACTGAGCCACCCAGACACCCCTATAATCATTCTGTTTTTAAATTTTTGGGCAATTTATTTTTATTTTTATTTTTTACTGTGAAGTGTTAGTATCCATGAACCCTATGTACAATAGTGTCCAGTGAAGGAGGATTAAGTCACCAGTCAAATCTGAGTATACTTATCAGATAAAAAGGCAGAGAAGGATGGAATTTAAGCAAAAAAGAAAACAAAAGGGGCTATCTAGATTTTTCTTCTCAAGAAGTAAAAATCTGTATGAAATGTCATTATACACAAGTTTAAAGAAAATTTTGTCTTATTGAATACTAACAAAATCCTGAAATTATAGCAAGTAGAAAAATAATTGAAATAATTAATAGTAAGTAAATAACTATTTAATAAGTAAATAAGGATAGATTATTGTGCATATGTAAGAGTTCAGGATTCTTTATATTGAAAAATGCAATACAGATTCTTCTTTATTTCTAATTTTTTTAAAGTTCTTATATTTTCTCTCATATTTCTATTCCAGATAGCCAATATTGTTCAAATGAAGCACACCTTTTGGGAGGGAAATTACAATTTCACTGGGATTTGAAAAAAAAATCCTAGGAATTAGTATGCATAAGAGCTTTTTGGTGGTTTTAATATCTATTTTCCTTTAAGATGATATGATGAAGCATTTTTCAACTTTTCTTTATTATTTTTCATAATTTTATAACCTTGGTAAAGAGTTTTTTCCACTTGGATCCAGTATCAATTAAATATACTTGCAAACTGATATTTATTTCATTTTACAAACATCGCTTTTTTGTGTGTGTGTGTCTCAAAAAGCACTCATTAAAGACAGCAGTTTACTATGATGTAGGTACTACTTAAGCCAAAGTTAAAGTCCTCAAAAAGTATAGATGTGCATACAGGTTATTAGGAAGCTTGTTTAAAGAGTCAAGTCACACTTTACAGGAAGCAATGCTTCAGTTAAATCCTCCCTGATGAACAGGAGTTTGCTGCGCAAAATCTAGAAAGTACAGTGTAGGGAAGCAGAATGTGGAGAGGCAGTGATTTGTAAAGTAGCATCAAAAATTCAGATATGACTAATAGTTGAATATGTCTGTGGGAGAAACTGAGTCACATAAGAAGAAAAGAGCTAAGCAGGGTTATCTCATAAGGGGTCTTCTATGTTAAGGAATTGTTTTTTGTCATCTATGCAAAGAAACTTGGAATTTTCCAACTTTCTAAATCTTCAAAATGAGTCAAGCATAGGAATTACATAATCAGATTCAGGTATCAGAAATATAACAATTAACGTTTGAGGTAGGAAACTTAATATGGAGACCAAATAGAATGACTTACGGTTATGATGGTCCTATAAATTATGGGTTAAACCACGGCCTTGAATCCTAAAACACAGTAATAACAAATAATTTTTAAAATATTAAAATTAAAAAATAATCAAAATAAACATCTCAATGATTCAGAAATGAAAACTGGCGATTCCACTTTGAGTATTTATTCAAATTAATGAAATCATTATATCAAAAAGATATCTGCACCTGTGTTTATTGCAGCATTATTAAAATAACCAAGTCATGGAAGCAACCTAAATGTCCACCAACAAATGAATAAAGAAAATATTGTATATGCAATAATATGATATATATATATATATATATTCATAAACATACACACTATTCAGCCATACAAAAGAAGAATACCCTATCATATGACAACATGGATGGACCTCAAGGGCATTATGCTAACTGAAATAAGTCAGACAGAGAAAGGCACATACTGTATGATGTCTCTCACACATAGAATCTAAAACAAAAACATAGCAAGCTCATAGAAAAAGAGATCAGATTTGTGGTTACCAGATGTGGGAGGTGGAGGAATTGAATAAAGGCAGTAAAAAGATACAAATTTCCAGTTATAAAATAAGTACTATAGACATAATGTACAATATGATGACTAAAGTTAACAGTGCTGTATGGTATATTTGAAAGTTGCTAGAGAGTACTAAAATTTCTTGTCGCAAGGAAAAAAACATTTTTTCTTCTTTTTTTGTGTGTGTGTCTATATGTGATGATAGACATTAAATTTATTCTGATAATCGCTTCACAATATATGTAGCTAAAGTCATAATGCTGTAAAAAAAAAAGAAAGAAAAGGAAAAGAAAGAAGAAAAAGAAATGAAAAATAAACACCAGGGTCAGTAAGAATTTTCATAATGACAGCACCATTATTTTCCCAGCGCAATGAATGAAAACAAGTTCTACATCAAAGCATATCATCACAGAGTTTTCAGAACATCATGGATAAATATTCTCAAAATTTTGAAAAAGGAAAAATAGGGTGCATACATAACAAAGCAATAATTGAGATGTCATCCCACTTCTAAACAGCAAAGCTAGAAATTAAAGACAATGGCACGATGTTTTAAACACTAGAGAAAAATAATTTTCAACCCAGAAGCTTAGTGAAACTATCAGTCAAACTTGTGCATAAAGTTAAGGCATTTTCAATCATTTAATGCACCTTTTATAAGGGTGCTGCTTGATGACGTGTCCACAAAATCAAGAAAGAAAGAAAGATAAAAGCCCAAGGTGCAAGAAATAGGATATAGAATACAGAAGGGAAGAGAATTCTTAAGGTGTCAGAGAGAAGCAGAAACAAGGAGATAGTTGGGCAACATACCTAGAAAGCACAGGAATCCAGCCCAGGGGTCATACATCCATGAAAAATACAGATCCAATTGATCACCTAGTGTCTTTGATCACGTAACAAGAGTTTTATAGCTCCATAAAATAACTGAGTGAAAATTTGGGACAGATTAAGCATATATCTGAATAGAATTCCAGAACTAGGGAATGGGAGAAGACTAAAATGAAGGGAATATTTAAAGAGATCATGGCAAGAATTATCTGAACCAAAGGAACACAAGAGTACTCATATAAAAATCAAACATCAAATTTGGGGTAGAATAAATACAAACAAATACATGTCATAATGGAACTTCAGAACTTCAGAGATAGAGTGAAAAGTCTTCCAGAGAAGAAAAGTCATTTAATTTACACAAGACATTAAGCTAAAATGACATCAAGAACAGGTGCCAGAAGACATTTTCATATAATTGTTTAGCCCTAGATTGGGTAAATTGGGAGGAGGAAACAATTAGAGGACTACCTGTCAGCCCACCTGGATTTATTTCTATTGTCTCCTTACTTGAGACACTCCTTTCTAGCTGGTTGGACAATGATCTGCCCAAGACACTGATAGAGGGGATGAAGGTTGGGGGGATGCATGGGAGGGGTCACTGAAGGGACACAGGAGAGAAGGGTGGATTGAACTTAAAAGAATAATCTCTCTCCAACCTACCCTACATCTATGACCTCCAACCATGTGTTCCAGGATAGTTCCTTTGCTTCTGTTCCCTGGTACCCAACCAGCTTCTATCTTCCCAAGGAATCCTCAGAGTTTTAGTAAATTATTCACCATAGCCTGGAGAATCATAATACTCTGTCACGCGTGTTGCATCTCAAGGAGACAGAACCAGCAACTGATGCCAGCTTACCACCTTCTTGGGAAATAAAATTTTATCTAAACTTTCATTTTTATACTGACCTTTACATTTTCCTAACAAAACCAAAATTTATGCAGTGTCTTTATCCTCTATCAAGACCCTAATCTAGCAGATCTCTGAGAATTCTCTTTCCCCTCTTCTCCATGTCAAGAATAAGGAAATTAATTTCAAAGGTGCCTACATGGGAATGATGAAAGTGGTGCCTGGAATGAAAATACATTAGTTTCCTTAGGGCATAGGGATGCCTGGAATGTAAAATAAGAAGTGATTAAGCCCAAACTGCAAAACTTGAGGCTCTCATTCTTAAGGCACAATGTTCACTTCCCAACCTCAAAAAAGAATCCAGAAGGGTTGAAACCCAGGCTCTGCCCCCTACCCTAATGTAACTATCACTAGTACTAGCAAAGTTCTAAGGGAATAAAACAAACTCATAAGGAAAAAGACAAAACATCTAAGATGTACCAGCACTAAGAAGGAAATCCATACTCATATCAATGGAAGCCTAGATGATTTTTCAAAATAGAAAAAATATTATAGTATTCAGAATGCAAGGACACAGATCATGAACAAAAAGAAGATAGTGAATTTGAAAACATCAAAGTCAAGAAACAATCTAATTTCTTCCAGAGAAAATATAACCTCAACAGAGTAAGAGTCTGATTAACAGAAGATTTCTTTATATTAAAGAGAGGTGGGAGAAGAAGAATCAGGAAAGACCTTTAATTGTACAACCAGAAAAAGAATCATATGTAGTTAAAATAAATATATAAATATCAAAGGCAAACAAGATCTGAGATAATTTAATACACCATGACTCTTTTTGGAAAAGGAAGGAAGGAAGGAAGGAAGCAAGCAAGCAAGCAAAAGCTTGTATTCTAGTAATAAAATAGCAATAAATAAGTCTAAGAGAAAAAAAAAGAAATAATATGAGAATGGCTATGAGAAGAGAAGAGATCAGAGATGACTGCAGGCCAAGGTTCTTTTCTTATTCAGACAGGATACACAGGCAGGGGAAAGTTTCACACACTCACAAGAAAATTCTCACACTTGTGCCTTTTAATTAGTAATGATAGCCCACAGCAGAGAAGAAATAGAACATTTGGCTTTAAAACCAGAAGAATATTCCAACCATAGAGTGAAAGACAAAAGAAACGAAAAATTCATTGTAAATAAACAACACAAAATGGTATAGTAGAAATAATTATTGGTATAGTTATATTTATAATAAATATAAAATACTGAACAGATCAGAGAAAAGAAAGGCTATGTATAAACTGAATCACAGAAAAATGTTAGCCACATGTTATCTACAATAGCCACATTTAAACCTATAATTTGAAGAAATCTTGAAAGTGAAAGATTGAAAAAGATCTGTCAATTTTGCTTTAAAAAGATAACTGGGGTAGTATATTTTCTATCAACTGAGTTAAAATTAAGCTGAAAGTAATCACAAGGTAAATTTAGGTGTTATATACTAGAAAGGGGGGCAAAAGAACACAAAATATAGACTGTGAGCATATATAAACTCAACAATATAGGTTCAAAATGTATAAAACAACTGAGAGAGGGGCGCCTAGGTGGCTCAGTCAGTTAAGTGGCCGCCTTCTTCTCAGATCATGATCCCGGGGGTCCTGGGATCTAGTCCTGCACCAGGCTTCCTGCTCAGTGGGGAGACTGCTTCTCCTTCTCCCTGTGCCTCTCCCCAGGCTTGTTCTCTCTCTCTCTTTCTGTCTCGTTCACTCTCTCTCTATCCCAAATAAATAAATAAAATCTTAAGAAAAAAAATTAAAAATTGAGAGAACTGGAGAGATTTACAGAAATCAAAAACTATACTGGACTTTTAATAAATCCTTCTCAAAAGCTGACATAAAAAGAAAAATAGCAAAAATATAGGAAATTAAATAATATGATAATTTGTTTAAACTAGTGATCATCAGGAGAACTATAAACCCACCAACCAAAAATACAAATTTTTCTTGAGCAAACACAAAACATTCGCAAAAATCAAAAGTGTGCCAAGCTAACAAGAAAGCCTAATATATTGCCATAATCAGTATTATAAAAAACTGTATATTCTCACTCTGATGTAATAAAATTAGAAACGAGTAACAAAACATGACTCAAAACTACTTATTTGCTGTAAAGGTTTAAAATATACTGTTAAATAAGGGCACTTGGGTGGCTCAGTCAGTTAAACATCTGCCTTTGGCTCAGGTCATGATCCCAGTGTCCTGGGATGGAGTCCTGTGTGCAGCTCCCTACTCTGTGAGGAGTCTGCTTCTCCCCCACCCCTCCCCGCCACTTGCTCTCTCTCTCAAGTAAATAAATACATAAAATATTTAAAAAATATACTGTTAAAATAGCACTTGAAATAAGAATTATACTAAATTGAGTATGATACACTATGATTGATAAAAAATATCATGGGCGGTAAGGCCTTCTGTGGCTGGCATTGGCATGGAGAAAAGCTAAAAGCTGAAGGGAAAACATGACGATTGAGGAAAAACCACCTAGAACTCCAGGCCTAAGCACTAGAAATGACTAGAGATGAGTGAAGCATGTGGGGCACTGATAGCAACCCTCGCAACAACAAACCTAGATCATCTCCCAACTAGATAAACACCAATGGGAACAGCTTGACAGAAGAAACAAGCCTATTTCCAGAATCAGTTGTACCTGCCTCGGTCTCAGTCTATACACATGATATCTGCCATTAAATAATATTTTTAAAAAAGTATGAAACACAAAACATAAATGGAAAATATGTCTCACTGTCAAGTTGCACCATGCTTTTCATGGTCAAATTAATTTTTCCCTATTTTCTGTTTGTAATAAACTTGCTTCCCAGAAAGGTTTCTGTATGAGCAACATGAACATTATCTTATAACTTGATAGAAATGCAAATTATCAAGCGCCATCCTAGACTTATTGAATCAGAAACTCTAGGGTTGGACCCAATAAACTGTTTTAAGGAGCTCTGCACATGATTCTGATACATATAAAAGTTTGAGAAATATTGCAGAGGAATTACTAGGCTAGTCTACATTCATTTCCTTGAAAATATAAAAATTTTAAAGGAAGGCAAAGGATTGTGCTAATATTGGCATGTGCCGATCTACACAAGTTCTTACGGAATCTAAATGAGGAGGGTTTGCTCTTTTTGCTTTTGAGCTTTTCTTCTACCAGCTGAAAATCCTATAAGCTCTAGTCAAAGAAAGCTACCAACCCCCCACCTGCACATGTAACAGATCTGACTGTTCAATCACAAATGACTTGTTGGAGAACTTTGATCCAATTTTTCAACACAACTTTTTAAAAAGAAAATATTAGCTGTATGATTTTTTTCACAATCTAATTTACTAACAGAAGATAGTAACCTTTAAATATAAAATGTTAAATCTGTCCTCAGTTTTGGGTTTTCTCTCTAAAATTTCATAACGGTCTCTTTCTAAAACACTGACTAGTGTTATAAGTACTAGAGATTGCTCATAATATTTAACATCTGGAACATATGAGAGGAGATGAGCAGCAGCTTACAGAAATTCATCAATCATGATATAAAAGAGCTTACTGTACCATTTCATGAACTCAAGAGGAGTATATTTCATTTTGATGCTTAGTCAAAAATAGTGATAGAGATAAACAAAAATAGTGGTTTATGTGTAAAAATGTTTCCAATTAAATGGACTAACTTTGTTAGATAATATAACAATTACCATACCATATCAACTTTTATATTAGAGACAGTATATAATATAAAATTAGGTCATTTAAGGCCTAGAACAAAAGTCTTCTCATTCTTAATTTTTTGAAAGACACATGAGAAAATCAATGTAGTAATTGTCAACTTACCCCGAATGTTAGTCATTCCTTCTAATAAAAGATGATATTGTAAAAATGCCTAGGATTTTATATCTAGCTCAAAAGTATTACATATAGCTGAAAAATATGGATTTTATAAATGAAGTAATGGAAATGGGATATAATCTGAAAAGATAAATGCCAATTTGATGTTTACTCCTAACCTATTACGCTGATTATAAAAACAGATACCTTCGTGTTCAAGCAGCTAAAGTTTGACTTTATCACTTCCCAATTTTTTCTTCATCTGCCAAGTTGTTCTGGGATATAAACAGATGTACAACCTTGATGGGCCAAAATTCATTTTTTTTTCATCGGACTCTACCAACCACTACTCTTCAGAATCAGTAATAAGAAAGTGACCACCATTATTTCTTACTATTGCATTTCCATGTTACCAAAACATTTTGAAATTAGAGAAACATTTTATGTTCTCTTATCCTATAGATTTTCTCAGCTCCCTTAGGGCTCACATCTTACAAATGTTATGATAATGTAAAAGACTGCTCTCTGTACCATCCATTCAGAGAAATCAACAATGTTATTACAAAACAGCTGGTTTAACTACAGGAGAGAAGTACAAATTAGCCTCAGGTATGAAACTACTGAGATGGGGAGAAGCAAAACAAGGCACGTGCTGAGGGGAACACTGTGGCAGCTGCAAGAGGGGAAAGTGCCTTAGGACAGAATGATAGGAAATGTTAAAAAAATAAAAAAGAAAGAAAGAAGGAAAAAGAAATATCCTGTCAATAGAAAAAACTCACACAGCTCCTGGTATTAAAGAACGATCCTCAGAATGAAAGAATAGTAGCCTAGCATCCTGGTAACTTATTAAGTTATAAAAAACTTCTCTTGTAACCCATTTGGGAATTATAAGTAACAAAACACAGTATTATTTAACTTTTTAAATTGGCATTTTCTTAAACCCAAATTTAATCTGCACATCTGCACACATAATGATAATGGGAATGAGCCTCAAGACTCATCACAGAGTAAGAGCAGATTATTTTGTGCAGTTTTCGAAAGTGTTGAATATCCTCGCTGAACATCTTTTTTTTTTTTTTTTTGCATCCTCTCTACTCTTCCTTGGGGGAAGGTAGGGAGGCTCAAAGGTAAATATGACATTGACTTCTCCATATTCAAGCCCTTCAGGGCCCTTCCATTAAATCTAGAATAAAATGTAAAAGCCTGGCATGTTTTCTGTGTGCTTCACTAGCTGAGCTTTCCTGAAACCCTAGTATCACTGCAGTTCTAGTCCAGTCCAGTCTAGTCATGTTAAATCTTTACAATTTCCAAAACTTACCCGTGAGTCCTGCCTGCCTTAGCATTACGGCTCATCTTTCCTTTGGCTTAGAAAGCCGATATTGCTTCTCAACTGCTTGTTGAACTTCTACCTACTTTCAAGTTCTAGTGCAAAAATTTCTTCACTTGTGAAGTCTTTTCTGATCAATCCAGGCATGGTTAATAATTTATTCCTCTGGAATCCCCAGAGTCTGTAATAAAGAACCCCTTTTATAAAGCTCATAATACAATTATGTGTTTACATTTCTGCACTTTTTACTAGAATCTTAAGTTCTTTAAAGGAGGATCTTGTCTTCTGTATGTTTTCTGTGCACATATCAAAATGCTTGCCTTAGAATGAGTGCTCGAATAATATTTTTTCAAAGAGTGGATATTCAGGTCCCTCCTTAAAGGAGGCCAAAAGAGGGTGAATACACAAACCCCAAACAGAGTAATATACATTTGTAATAATTTATTTCAACAAAGTTACTGCTTTGTAGTATTTAAGTGTCCCTTTCATTCAAGAAAATCATTAGTAATGAGGAAAAAGTGCAGCCTTGCATATAGATAATAAAAGATCACTGTAGCCTTAATTACAGTGATGCGTATTTGGAAAAGATGTTTAACCTCCTGAGGCTGCAGCTTTCTCAGACATAAAAATAATATAAAATACAGCAAATTGACAGTTACTGAGTAAACTCTTACTACATGTTAGTTGATATTTCAATTATTAATATATTCAATGTCATTACAAATTGAGGTCAGTCCATTTCTATCTTACATGACTATCTTTAAGATTTTAAAATAAGACAATCTTTGTAGCACCTCTCTTTGTTTTCATGTTTAGACAAGCATACGCAAAAAAAAAAATGTCAGATAGATATTCTCAGAGATCATTTTTATTCTCTAATAGTTAGGAATAAAGTCCAGTGATAATGCATTTAGAAGGAATTTTTTAGAGAAATGGTAATGGGAAAAACATGTCTCCAGTGGATGGATGGACAGATAGATAGGCGGGCAGATAGATAGACAGATACTTCTTTACTATTCACTCATTCCTAAAATTAAAAGAAATTCAAATGCCAGTCTTAATTTATGTTATCCCTCCCTATTCATTTCTTATTTTTGACCTCCTCAATTCCTTTTCTTTTTTCTTTCTTTCTTTTTTTTTTTTCCTGACTCAATGGCAGAAGGATTACAAATGTATGCCCAGAATTGGATAGCAATATTAGGATTTGTTTCATGGAGTCATTAAGTTCATTTTTATCTCTATTGATAAATAATTCCCCTACTAACAAATTAATTGTAATTTTAACTCATAAATTTGACACTAATACAGGCGTATCAGTATAGATCTGTTAGTGAAATAAGTAGGCATTGTTCAATGCTAAAACTTTTACCCAGGCTTTTTTCTTCTAACCTCACAAAGAATAAAGAAAATACACTTGTTATGAATGGTACTTATTTTGCCAACCATAAATTGATACGTCAGCTTTAGCCTTTTTTTTTTTTAAGATTTTATTTATTTATTTGACAGAGAGAGACAGACAGCGAGAGAGGGAACACAAGCAGGGGGAGTGGGAGAGGAAGAAGCAGGCTTCCAGCACCCTGGGATCATGCCCTGAGCTAAAGGCAGATGCTTACCAACTGAGCCACCCAGGCGCCCCAGCTTTAGCCTTTTTATAGAATTATGACAACATCACAGGGTGACCTTAGGAAAAATTATTGTATAAAATCCCCAAGGAACTGAAATAAAAGAACTACTAAGTTAATTTCAACCTCTTTTGTTTTATATATCTAATGCATTTTATGGTTAATGAATAAGAACTCCTAAGAATGAAATAGACTAAAATTTAAAATGGGATTAAAAAAAACCCACACACATCAAATCAGAAGATCAAAGCACAATATGTCTTAAATTAAAACAATGTATCCAATGTTTCCACTAAGTATTATAATAACAATGCCATATTTTAAAAAGTATAAAACTAACAATAAGATACCAATAAATTTATATTTTATTGATTTGTGTTTATTGAAATGATCCTATATAAATATTTTCTGCTGGGTTTCTATCCTGATAGACAAGTATGTAGTATAAACAACTGGATTTTGCTTAGTTAAGGACAACCTGTCTTACTTGTACAATTAATGACTTAGTGGATAATATTTATGGTTCAGATAAAACAGTAGGAAACAGACAATAGTACAAGGGGTGGATTTATGACAAAAATTTATATATTATCATTCACTGTTGAATGACCATATACAAAGAATATACCAGATAATGTTACTTATGTCAACTTGGATGGAGATTTTCAAAATCATACCAATGGGCAATACACAATCTATACAACACGCATTTAGATGAAGACACTAGTTGAAACACTGACCATGTTGGTATATAGTCTATAAGGAATAACTGAGTAAGCTGAATGACAAAATCCAAATTTTGAAGGATTCTGACAGGCATGAAAAATGAGCCAAATTTAACAACATGAGATCTGGGGGGAAAATGTCAATATATTGACATTTTCCATATATTTTTGCTAGGTATATAATCATGTGATCTTTGTAAAACTGAGGTTTTTGTGTGCTTTTTTTTTTTAAGATTTTATTTATTTATTCGACAGAGATAGAGACAGAGGGAACACAAGCAGGGGGAGTGGGAGAGGAAGAAGCAGGCTCATAGCAGAGGAGCCTGATGTGGGGCTCGATCCCATAATGCTGGGATCACACCCTGAGCCGGCTGAAGGCAGACGCTTAACCGCTGTGCCACCCAGGAGCCCCGTAAAACTGACGTTTTAAAGAAAAGACAAGAACGATCCTTTCAGGTATAGTGTCCCCAGCATTCCCGGCTCCAAAAGCACCTTCTTCCAAGGAAGATGTTGGAAGAAACATAAATGTTTCTTTGTTTTTCTGTGGTGCATCAACTGTCAGAGAAGTAAAATTCTGCCCAAGCGATAGAATGGAATGACAGAATGCTTTTTAGGAAGTGTGTTTTCAGCGATATCAGTGATGACACATAAGTTAGTCTGCTCCAAGTAGCAAGGTGTTGAAGAGTGCAGTCTGGAGTAACTACTAAGGAGATGGGACCATATGCCAAGTGCGTAGGAAGTCACCCATTCTTAGTGATGCTCACCTTCAATGATGTGGAGACCTAATGGGTATACATTTGTAAAATGATAAACTTTGTAAACTTTTCCACAAAATCTCTTAGTAAGGCTACTTCATGGTCATTTGAACTCTCCAGCAGTCTTTTCTGCTGTATGATTTAGCCTCGCTATACTACTAAATAAATTTAAAATACAGTTCATTAAACTCAAAAATTGTTGCTACCAAACTTGAATAAAAATATTCTTTAAATATTATACAAGACAATTATGTAAAGAAAGTGCATCTCAATTTATCCAAAGGATATAATATAGTACATATTTTGCTTGATCCTGAAAATCTTTGCATTACTATCTGATGTTTTGAAAATTAAAATATTTCAGTAAGTAGTATGCTAGAAATTAATGTTTAGGACAAAATCCTCTATGTTAAAAATAGCAAAGATCTTTAGAATAAGAACATCAAATTGATTTAATCATGAATGCAATTGAACTTTCTAATGGATATATTTAGAAGATTATTAAGTTGGAATTGATTTTTAAGTTGGAAATCATTAGTAAAAGATTCTCTTTAAGGTTAAAAAGAAGGCTTTTTAATCTGCATTCAAAAATTAACACAGAGAAATATATGCAGGGCAATATGGCACTAACTGAAATTTTAAAAAACACAATATGTGTTTTTAACTGAAACTATCATTTCTTTCACTTAAAAGAAAGAAACTAAATTTGTGGTCTACGGAGAAATCGGTCATTTAGAAATTTGTGCTTAATCTCAACCATCAGAGCAGAACTATATGCTCAATAAATTTTCACCAGATAAAGAAAGAAATATATGAAGGATAGATTGCAAAAATATAGAAACTAAAAAAATATGGATAAAATTATGTAAGGTTTTAAGAAAAATGATTGTTAGATGCTGGAACTTCTATCTAGGGTTTTGGAAATCCTCATTGTTGTAGATCTTGAAGATAATACAATTACATAGCTTGGAAGAAAGAAGTCTGAGTCCAGAAAATATAAAATAACAATACTACTTTTGAGGACCCAGAATTTCTGCGTTTTTTCATACATGTGAACTTTATCCAATTCATGATCTTCCAAACTCAAATCCTACACTAATCCTTGCCCCTGGACTTCCAATATTCTTCACTCAATTAAATAATATTATGGATAAAAACATACAATATAAACTAAAACTATACTCAAACACTAAAGACTGCCAAATCTGAACCTCTAGCTCCAACTTCTGAAGGACTACAAACCAGGTTTGCCAACTCTCAAGTAAAAATAATCACACTGATGACTCCCAAGAAACAAAAATAAACCCAGTGATTATCCATCTTCTTCCCTCCTCTTTATACATGCTTACTGACCTTTATTATTTTTTTTCTGTAAAATAGATAATAACATCACCAACAGATCATTTGCCCAAGCTAGGATTTTCTGAAGTTTACATGGCTTCTCTCACTTTTCATCTCTGGAGTCAGCTGGAAACTGTGTCAAACCTAACTCCTCTCCATGGTCATTGTCACAACCTTCATTCACTCTCTCTCCATCACACCACAAAAGAATTAAGTGACCTCCTAATGGAAGTCCCATTCTCCAGTTGTTCCTCACCAAATTATTGCTCACATTGCTTCTTGAGTGATCTTTCCATAATACAAATCTGATTTGTTCCACCTAGGGGAAAATATTTATCTATTTATTTACATACTTACTTACCTACCTATGGGAAAATGACTTTTCAACAAGTCATACACTAGCCTTTAAATACTAGGCATCACCAACCCTTCTTGCCTATCTCGTATCACCCACCACTATGAACATGTTTATCCTTTACACATAACAGGAATAAATAATACAAGAATCTCCAAACATGTCATACCCTTTTACTATACCAAGGAAATCTGTGTTTTTCTTTTTCTTTCATGACCATTTCCCCAATATTCACCTCTCTCTCTGTTATTATTTATCCTCATAATCTAGGTGAAATGTATAAATGAGTATTAATAGTAACAAAGTTAAACATATACCTGATGTTCCTGATGTTCCTTTGTATAATAGTGTATGTGCATTTATAAAACTGGCATTAGATACCATATAGTCTTTTAAATTTATGATAACCATCATTATTTAACAAGCATTCGCAACATCATTGATTGAATATTCAGTAAAATGATTTCAGTAACACATAATGTTTATTTCTTGAATTTTTAATAATTGTCTTAGTCTGTGACCAATAGGTCATTTCAATTTTAATTAACTTTAATTAGGGAATAAGAAAAAAAACAAAACTCTTCTGTTTTCCATCTATGCACAGAAATATTCTCAATACTTCACTTTCGCCACTTCTGATCACCAAATATATGGCCTCCCCCCCCCCACCCTCCCAACCCCAAAGAATTCTGTGCAACAACTGTATGTCTTACAATTCAATTCAGTTCTGACACTACCCACCTAGACTTGGCTTAAGATCCACAGATTAAGGGCTCAATCATAAGACTGCCCCTTCTCCCCATTTCAAATGTCAGCTGCAAGTCCAGGTTGTTATCTGTGCTTCTGAATGACCAGAGCTTTCTACTATTCTATTCTTTCTACTATTCTTTCCTTGAGTCAGCTAAAAATGTGAGGTTCCCACTATTTCTACCTTAGGTCCAATTAATTTGCTAGAACTGCTCACAGAACTCAGGAAAACAGTTTACTTACTAGATTATGGATTTATTACAAAGGATATTAAAAGATACAAATGAACAGCCAGATGAAGAGATATGTAGAGTGAGGTCCAGAAGGGTCCTAAACACAGGAGCTTCTGTCCCCCCAGGGTTTGTCACGTGCCATTGTCCAATTCAGATTCAACCAACCTGAAAGCTCTCCAAACCTCATCCTTTTGGATTTTTATGGAGGCTGTATTACATAGGCATGGTTGATTAAAACACTGGACATTCATGATTAATTCAATCATTATTCCCTCTCTCCTCCCTAGAGGTTTAGTGGTAGGGTTGAAAATTTCAACCCTCTAGTCATATGGTTAGTTCCCCTAGCAAACCAACCCCATCCTTATGGGCTTTCCAAAACTTACCTTATTAATATGGTTAATATGGTTGAAAGGGGCTTGTTATGAATAATAAAAGACATCTCTATTGTCCTTATCACTTAGGAAATTTCAAGCATTTTAGAAGTTCTATGCTAGAAATAAGTACGAAAACCTAATATATATTTCTTATTATAAATCACAATATCACAATTATATAATAGGTCAGTGAATAAAAATATGCGCTGTTACTGAGTATTTTAGCAGGGCAAATTTCTAGAAGTGCAATGACCAGATTTAAAGATATTAATATGTTTCAATCTTTTGATCTATTGTTAAAAAAGAAATTTTTCCACATTTGTTAAGAGAAATTTTTCCACAATTTACTGATCTAGCAAGCTTTTATTCAGTGATTCACGAATCTAGTCACATCCAATCTAGTGGATAGTAAGAAACTCTGAAGAGCTATACAAGGTAAGACATTGTTATACACCATAGCGAGTAGAAATGGGAAAACAATATTGGGCATCTGGTGACGACAGTTAGAGGTGGGTTACTTTCCTTATATGGAACACATTTCCTTAAAGTGGATGGAAGTCTTAGAGCAAAATTAGGTAATTCGTGCTGAGGAGACAGCACTGATTAGCTGACCTAACCTTTCCTTTCTGGGAGAGGCAAGCACAGAAATTTAGTTAATTTTGGTCTGCTGAGCTGGGGTTTAGCATGAGCTACTCCCTTTGGGCTTAATCTGGTTACTTTAACAATTTACTATGGTGTTTTCTTCAGAAAAATTTTACAGATCTACCTTATAAACAAACAGCATGTGAGTGTATCTTTGCTCCCCAAACCTATTTATATAATTTTTTAATCAGAGCATTTTGATCAGCAAAAATAATATTTGGTTATTTCAATATGCAGTTTTATTACTGTTATTTGTGCATGTTTTATTATGTGCATGGCTATTTATATTTCTTGTTTTATAAAATTTTTATTCATGTCTTTGGCCCATATGTTTCATTGATCTTTATATACTTAGGTTATCATTATGTGGTATTTATGTTACAAACATTTCTACAGTTTGTTGTTTACTTTTCAGATTTAATGGTTTTGTCCATAGATTTTGAGGTCCTTCTTGTTAACGTTTTTAAAAAGTGAAAAAATAATAAACATCCTATTACTTTTCAGATTGAGCAAGTGTGATTAGTAGTATCTAGCCAAAAATTTCCTAGTTTAGTCAGTAAGAAGTAACATAGAGTAAGCATATTGAAAGGCAGAATAATGAACTTCTGGCCATTTTTTAATGTTGGATTCTGAAACACTCAGAGAAAAAAATACTTTCATTCATCCAACAAATATTTATTAAACTTTTATTGAATTCTAGTACAGCCAATTCCTTTTTGTTGAAAGTCATCTAGGGCTTGCCCCTCTTTGAAAACAAATTTAGTTTGAGAAACACAACATGCTTATATAGGATAACAAGAAAAAAAAAGCAAGTACACAATAATTTAGTTTGAAACAATATATGAACTGAGACTAGTTTCAATATAGAATGGAATTGTTGAACTCCACATTGATGAATGTAAAAGAAACCTATGAATTGCAAGAAAGTTAAAAAAAGAAAAAATGATAAAAACCTCACCTTGCTATTACAGACTTTCAAAATGCCTATAAAGCACTTGGGAATTATAATGAGAATGGTACGAGTATAAAGAACATCCTCAGTTCTATTATATGCCTTGATACATGCAAGACTTGGCAAACAAATATTAAGCCCCCAACCTTGTATGTTTATTGCTAGGTATATAAAAATAAATAAGACAACACTCCTTTCCTCAAAGATAGAACCTAATGGGGCAGAGAGGGGCATAATCAAATATCTACCCAGCGTTATTATAAATTTAAAAGAGGAGTTAGTTTTATGGTGATAGAAAAGCATAGAAAAGAAAGCCTTTAGTTCTGCCTGGAAGGACAAGCAAAAAGAGAAGAGTTAAATGAAGACCGCTTTCAGGAGGCTGTAGATTAGCAAATTATTGAAATATGAAAGGAGATGATATGCAGGGCCTCGAAGGAAGAAACTGAAGCCTGACTGAGGTGTGTTGTATTCTGGAATTGCAGGTACTAATGGAAATTAAAGTGGAAGAGAAGACACAGGGTGGAGCATGATGTCTCTTAAACCAGACAGAAGAATTAAAGTTATACTAAAATGTTAGAAACCATTAAAGGGCATTGAAATAATCAAGTTTATATTTTAGAAAGAGTATTAACAGAAATGAGGACAAATGAAGTGTAAATAGGTAACCTCGAAATTCAGAAACTCAAGCTGCTATAAAAACCCCAGCTGGTGGTGATGAGGGCGTGACCCCCTACAATGGAAGAGGTAAGCATAGGAGCTGACCCAGTCAGAAGGGACCTAGGATGGCTACTATGTTTCTCACCGGGTTGAATGGATGTATGGCAGTGCCATTCTCTAAGAACAGTCTATGGAAGAATTACGGAGGAGGAATATGTACATATCTCATTGTATCATGCTTCGCCTTATTGCACTTCCCAGATATTGTGGTGCTTTTTGTTTTTGTTTTTTTACCAACTGAAAGTTTGCAGCAACCCTGCATGGAGCAAGTCTATCAGGGACATTTTTTTAACAGTATTTGCTCACTTTGTGTCTGTGTCACATTTTCTCGTTCTATTCCAAACTTTTTTCATTATTATTATATTAGGGTGATCTGTGCTCAGTGATCTTTGATGTTACTATTGTAATTGTTTTGGGGGCACCATGAACCATGCCCATATAAAAAGGCTAATTTAACTGATAAATGTTGTATGTATCCTGACTGTTCTACCAACCAGCTGTTCCTCCAACTCTCTCCCTCTCCTCAGTCATCCCTATTCTCTGAGTCACAACAATATTGAAATTAGGCCATTTAATAACCCTACAATGGCCTCCAAGTGTTCAAGTGAAAGAAGAGTTGCAAATATTTCACTTTAAATCAAAAGCTAGAAATATTAAGTTTAGTTAGGAAGGCATGCAAAAAGTCAAGACAGGCTGAAAGCAAGGCATCTTGTGCTTAATATATCATTAGCCAAGTTATAAAAGCAAAAAGTTCTTGAAGGAAACTAGAAATCTATTCCTGTGAACACATGAATGATAAGAAGGCAAAAAGCCTTATTGCTGATATAGAGAAAGTTTTGGTCGTCTAGATAGAAGATCAAACCAGCCCCAGCATTCCCTTAAGCCAAAGCCTATTCCAGAGCAAGTCTCTAACTCTCTTCAATTCTATGAAGGCTGGAAGAAGTGAGAAAACTGCAGAAGAGAAGTTTGAAGCTAGCAGAGATTGGTTCACGATATTTAAGGAAAGAGCCAATCTCCATAACATAAAAGTGCAAGGTGAAGGGCTCATGTAGAAGCTGTAGGAAGTTATCCTCAATATCTAGCTATAATAAACGAATGTGGCTACACTGAACAATAGATTTTCGATGTAGATGTAACAGCCTTCTACCGGAAAAAGATGTCATCTAGGACTTTCACAGCTAGAGAGAAGTCAATGCCTGGCTTCAAGGCTTCATAGGACAGGCTGACTTTCTTGTTAGGGGCTAAAACAGCTGGTGACTGTAAGTTGAAGCCAATGGTCATTTACCATTCCAAAAATCGTAGGGCCCTTAAGAACTACGCTAAACCTACTCTGCCTGTGCTCTGTAAATGGAACAATAAAGCCTGGGTGACAGCATATCTGTTTACAACGTGGTTTACTGAATATTTTAAACCCACTATTTAGACCTATCACTCAAAAAAAGAAGAAAAAAAAAGATATCCCTTTCAAAACATTGTGACTCATTGACAATGCAGCTGGTCATCCAAGAGTTCTGATGAAAGATATGCAATGAGACTACTTTTTTTTTCATACCTGCTAACATAACATCCATTCTGCAGCCCAGGGATCGAGAATTTTGTCTTTAAAATTTTATAATTTAAGAAATACATTTTTTAAGACTAAAACTGCCATAAGCAGTGATTCCTCTGACTGATCTGAGCAAAGTAAGTTAAAAACATTCTAGAAAGGATACACCATTCTAGATGCCATTAAAAATATTTGTGATTCATGGGAAGAGGTCAAAATATCAACATTAGCAGGCATTTGGAAGAAGTTGATTACAACCCTCATAGATGACTTGGAGGGGTTCAAGACTTCAGTGGAGGAAGTAATAAGAGATGTGGTGGACATTACAAGAGAACTAGAAGTGATGTCTGAAGATATGACTGAATTTCTGCAACTTGATGATAAAACTTTATTGGATGAAATTGTTTCTTATGGATGAGCAAAGAAAGTAGTTTCTTAAGATGGAATCTACTTCCAGTGAAGAGGCTGTGAAGACTGTTGAAATGACAACAAAGGATTTAGAATATTACATAAACTTAGTTGCTGAAGCAGTGGCAGTTTGAGAAGGCCAACTCCAAGGCTGAAGGACATTTTACTGTGGGTAAAATGCTATCAAGGAGCATCACATGCTGCAGAGAAATCATTAGTGAAAGCAAGTCACTTAGTGTGGCAAAGTTCATTGTTACCTTATTTTAAGAAATTACCAGTCACCAGAACCTTCAGCAACCACCACCCTGATCAGTCACAGCCATCAACACTGCAGTAAGACCCCCACCAGCAAAAACATTAGGACTCACTGGAAGCTCAAATGATGGTTAGTGTTTTCTGGCAAAAAGGTATACTTATTTAAGATAGGTACATTATAATGCTTTCGAACACTTAATAGACTACAGTATAGTGTAAACTTGTACCTTTTACTTGTACTGGGAAACCAAAAAATTCACTTGACTTGCTTTATTGTGGTGGTCTGGAACCAAAAAATAATTCAATGGATGCCTGTAATTAACAAACAAGCTATTTTGACTTTGTAATCCCACAATGTCATTTGGGTTACTGCACTTCTCTCACTCCCTTCAATCCATTTTGGTTCTCTATTGAGTATATTAATGTTTTCTTTGTGAGATAAATGTGTATTTTTGATGTCACTAAAAGTGCTAGAACTTGAATGATGCTTCTCCATGTACGGGAGCCACCCTGTTAGATTTTGCTGTTGTTCTTGCTGCCACCAACATATAATACAAATACAAAACTACTTCTTTTCCTTAGCTCTTCTATCAAGGTAACTTCACGGTGGCACAAAGCAAAGGAAATTGGGAACATTTCTCCAAAACCTTATGATGTCATTCCTAATGCCCACATCTGACAGGATGCTTTACTATCTCATGTTTGGGGCCTTGGGTGAGAACTCTTGGAAAAGCTAACACACTTCTGCTTTATTCTCTAATAGTTATTAAAGGAGAGGTTCTGACTTTCATTGTGTCTTTGCCTCTGTCAGTCCAACAAGGGAGAGTGAGGCCCACGGTATTGGTTTTACCTAGGATTGTTGTGGGAAAACCCTTACAGGGTTTTGTTTTTGTTTTTGTTTGTTTTTTAGCTTTCAGAAGAGTTAAATTTACTCTAGATCCACGAGTTACAAGGGAAACGCTGTTTGCTCCAGAAGTGCACCATTCCCCACCATTGCCATCAGTCTGATGTCAGGCAGGAGACAAAGTCCAGTTTTTTGGTAAAAGCTCCTTCCCTTACTAATGACATTGTATCGGTTTATTTTTCAATAGAGTTTAGGTTTTGGGTGGACTTTCTCTTTACGTGTCTCCTTGGTTTCTCTTGCTCCAATTTTCTTTGATGCTCCATCCAGGAAGTTTAAAATTATAATCTGTGCTGATGCAAGGTATTGTCCCTTTGAGCCAATGCAAGCTCTTAAAGACACATTGTGGAATGAAAATGGCTGACCAAAACAACTCACATTTGTTAGCTCCTCCGAGGACACAGAAGTGAGGATGTGGCAATGCTGCACCCACTCTGTCCAGGACACTTCTGGACCCTCTCCCTGCTAGAGTTCAGGTTGTTCCATAATCCAGAAATTTTGTGCATGTATTTACTTCTCCCACTTTTGTTTCTTCTGTCTTAGCTGAAGTCTTGTTGGGCTCGAATTGCTAATTTCATTTTTCTTCCTCTTCACAAAATATTGTTTTGGAAAAAGGATGATAAAAAGCCAGATTTGATTTATGGGTTATTTTGGCATGTCAAGGCAGGAATCTTCAGACGTATTGGGTATCAGTCTGGATTTTGGAAGAAATGTTGATTGTCCACCTGAAAAGAGCTGATAGGTGAAACCATGGAAATAGAAAAAAAAAAATCCTCAAGAGAAGTATCTATGAGTAGAAAAGTCAAAGGAGACTAGAACACAGGATACTACCAAGAATAAGTGGATCAAGAGGTTCCTGTAAAGATGAGAAATATGGAGCGGTTTATGGTTTAAAAATTGATAAGAATTCTAAAAAAGAGTAATGTGGCAGAAACCAACCAGGCAAATAAACACACACAAAAAAACAAAACACCAGATTTCAAGAAAGAAAGTGTTCACTGTTGTCTAACTCTGAAAATAAAAATAAAAAATGTAGGCTTGGTATTACACTATCTACACATACATCTCAAGCTAATGTCTCAGTCATCTGTTTCTAAAACTTTTTTTTTCAATTCATTTGGAGCTTTGAACCCAGATTAGCTCAATAAAGCACAAAAGACAAAATGAAAAATGATTACAAAGAAAAAGCATTGTAGTGTTTCTTTATTGTTTTCATATTTAATATTGATCTATGATGTTCCAATAACAGATTTCCCTGGCCTAGGGAACTCAGTATTGTTTAAACATTAGGATTGATGTCAACAAACCTTCATTACTATTATAATAATTTCTTTTATGTATCATCAGAAACAGAATGTTAATACTTACACGTGAATAGAGTAGATTAATGACATTCCAGGCTTATCAGTGTGTTACAGGTTTATAAATATGGAACCTTCTGACATTAGTCAATCATTCATCTTTATTCCCTGCATTCTCCTTACAGTTAAGTGCAAAGATATTGGATGCAATTTTAATATTGTAAAACCTCTGTAAACATTTTCCTATGGCAATCAAGTTGCATATTCTAGTAAATCAAATTTCCCTGCATTAGGTAAGAGTTTAAATGCTGGTTTTATAAAGGGCCATTAAGGACACACATCAGGTATGCATGATTGTGGTATAAAATTGATTTATTAAAAAAAAACCTCTGAATTTTAAACAAAAAGAAAAACATATCTTCATATAAATGTTCTTATGATACAAGTCTATTGTACTACAGAAATGCAAATAATAATAACAGATTTTATGAGTTGTGAAATATTTATTGTACATATTCCTTATGCGTCATGATAAAATGTTTACTCCAAATACAATATGTAAAATTCACACAGTATGAGTCAGACTTACATACCTCCTATATTTAACTTTTTAAACATTTCATTAAATTATTTATTTGTAAGTACCTTCATAAACTAGAATACTTTTTTGGGTACCTAAAAAATGGTAAGATTAACAAATTTTTGCAATAATATATATATGCTTGGATTAGTTTGCTGAAGACAGATAATATGATGCTGCACAAGAAAAATTTTTAAAAATCTATATATTCAAAATACCATTGGAAAGTTTATCACTCTCAAACAATATTCTCTTTTAAGCCTTAGATGAAACAAATGCTATGTTCATTAAACTGTGTAATTTCTTATCAACTACAGTGGCACTTCAATATATTACATAGATGTGGATTGAAAAGAAATCATTAAAAGTCATTCATGCTGCCCCTCCTTTGTCCCTTCCTGTTCATTCAAGAATAACAGCTGCAAGGAACAGACCCATGGTTATGCTAAAGAGTCCTGTGTTCTCTATAACTGTATTTAATTGTTATGTCAAGTGAGAGCCATACAATTGAGATAATAAAAATAAATTTTCTAAGAAGCTGCATTTGGGAATTAATTGTACTATATTAACTATTTTGATCTGTGCTCACCAGAGAGTAAATTTCCCATATTGTTTTCAGTATGGTAGAATCAATAGCCAAGTTTAAAATCATCGTATCAATTTTTAGTTGAAATCAATTAAAAGTTCAAATGAAGAAAGTCTGGAAATACAGTCCAAATTTTACATGGAAGTAATAAGGTAGAATTGAATCAAATCACCATTTCTGTTGGAATAAGTTTCTCTAAAGCTTTCTTGCCAAACCGAGCTTCAATCTCAAGCATAAAAACAGATATACAACTTCCTATCAAAATGCCTGCTTATGCAGAAGTATGTCTAAAACCTCTTTTATTCTTTCATAACTCAGCTTAAGTTTTATTGAATCCACTAAAATCTTCTCTAGTAATAAGTAAGCATGGGATTAAATGACAATAATAACTACTCTTTATAACATGCCCACCATCTTTCAGTCGCTTTCCCTAAATTATTTAATATAATGCTTCCAAAGACTTAAAAAGAAATTATTATCAACTGAATTTTCCGTATGAGGAAATGCATGATCAGATAAATTAAATAATTTGATCATTTTCTATGGCTTATAAATCATGGGGCTTTAGAATCCCAAGTAATTCCTTCATCCAACAAATGGTGAGTGTTTTGTGTCTGACACTATCCCAGGTACAGGGTTACAAAGACTGATAAGACAGTTCCTTGCAACCAACAAACTGGAAGTATGCTTGATTGCAGAGATCTGCCCTTTACCTGAGGTCCTACCGCCAAAGGAGGAACATTTGACCTGACTCTTTGATATATAATTTGATAACCCCTCATTCCATTCCAAAAAATGAATTCTTATTCAGTAAATTTCAAATGTAGCTCAGGAGTTTATATGTGTGCATCAAACTACTTATAACATAAGTCCTTTTATTCATTTCTGTTTACAAAATGAGTGTAACATGAAGGGAACTAAAAAACGTATCTCTATCTATTTAAGAAATTTCTCTTAGCATGGCATCAATGCTAAACATAAATATATGAATAAAAGAACGATAAAATCTAAAATTTTAAATATGAAATCTTAGGTTTTAAATATTCCAATGTATCAAAGAAGACAAAATACAATCTAGAAACATTTTTATAATCAACTTGACACTCAAAAGTTTAAAATCTTTAGTATATAAAGGAATAACTTTTGGTCTTGTTTTTCAACTGAATCATTCATTGTAATTTCACATATAGAGAGAGAAAAAAAGAGAGATTAATGAAGATTTCCAGAGATTGGAGCAGAGGTAGAGGAAAGCCATCTCTGAGTTTAAAAGCTGATCTTCAACTTGGGTAGAATATTGATATGAGAGATATTTATGTATCAGGAAGAAAATAAAAGCTTGATACAAACATGGACAGAGCATATAACCTGGCACTACAAAAAGTTAAACATAAATGTGACTAGAAAGCCTTAAAAGATACTTAACTTCATTAATAAGTGAACTTCAGGACACACTAGTATTGTTTAAAAAAAAAGTTTCCCCCGATTATATTAGCCTTGAGTCCCAATTCAGATGGCTAGCTAAATCTCTAGACAAATATCAAATATTACAAAGGTCTTACTCATTAACTTATATCCTATAGTTGTTCTTATTATCTAATTATTTACGTAGTATTTCTCAAATTAGAGAAAACTATAGAAGCATTTATTTATTCATTTAACCAATCATTCCACCAATATTTATTGAGATCCTAACATATGCCAGGCATTGTATGAGGCATTAGGGAGTAAAATGATACACCACCTGCTTTCAAAAGACTTCAGTCTAATGAGGCACACAAACATTTACTCAGTTGTTTCATATGCATTCATTTAATACCTTTTATGAGCAAGAACTGTTGTAGGTAAGATAATGGAGGGAAAATGAGAATATCATATCCAGGAATAGCATGTGAAAATGCCCTGAGGTAGACAGAGTTTGCTACATTCAAGAAACAAAAGGAAGCTAATGTGTCTGGCAAAGATGCAACTCGAAGACAGGCAAGGAGCAGGCCATGTAGGGGGCTTGCTAATAACTGTAGATTTTATCCTAAATAAAATGGAGAGTCACTGATGGATTTTGAAGCAAGGATTGATATGATGTGACATGTAATGATAGTAATAAGAAGTCTAATAACATTCAAAATCATAATAACTAATATGGTATTGAAGACTTACAAATGTGCCAGGCATCACGCTATGTGCTTTTGTAAATTTTTGTTCATTTAATGCTCACAGGAAAACTATGAGGTAGATATGAATATCTCCATTTTACAGCTGAAGAAATTAGATTCTGTGAAGATGTATAATCTGTTGAAGATCACAGAGCTAGTATAGGAGGGTCTGAATTCAAACAAAGTTCTGGCTGATTCTAGACACTAACCAATGCTTTCTGACTCCAAATTAGAGCTCTTTCAAGAATGCCATGGACAGATTATTAAAAGGCCAAGTAAGAAAGAGCTAATTTGCTTTCTTTCAAACCCCAGGCTCTGGTTCTAGAGAGCAGAGGAAGATTTAGGTTGGAGTTTACCCTTCAAGCTTCTTACCTGAAGGGGCTTTTTCTTAAGGAGGCCCCAACTATCACCTCAATTGTACAAGATTCAGGGCATTATAATCTTAATTACGCCATGATACAGAGTCATTTCTAAGTTAGGAATCAACCCAGGGAAGAAGGGCACTGGAGAAAAAAGAAAGCCCTCCAGAGGAGAATCACCAAATTCCCATGAATGACTCAGGATTTGTCACTCATCTGCAAGTAGCAAGGATAATAGGGTTGGGGGAGGCCCATCCTAGGTCCTCGAAAATAAGTGAGCTTTAATGAGCGAACTCTGTGATGCGGGTTAAGCCCTCCAGGAACCAGACTAGCGAGTGCCCCTCAGATTTAAACCTGTGCAAGGGAGGGAAAGAAGCAATATCAGGCAGAGAGACATCAAACTTCAATGCACGCCAGACAGGCTCAACATTCACAGTTCTGGAAACTGGGGTGGGAAATCATGGGGGCCATTTTAGGATTCTGCCTACCGCACAGGACATATGGTTTCTGTCACAACTGTTCAAATCTGCAAGCTGTAGTGTGAAAGCAGCCAGCAAAGATGTATAAATGAATGGAAATGGCTGTTTTCCAATAAAACTTTATTTATAAAAATAGGTGTTGAGGTGGAGTTAGCCCATGGACCATAGTTTGCCAATATCTGGTCTAGTCAAACAGGAAAAGCAGAACTGTTGGGAAAAGACTCACATTAAATGCCTACTGAATGGAATCCAGCTGAACAAACCCTGCGTAAGAGAATTCCAGGCATAAGAAAGAATATGGTAAATATCTACAATATCACAATGAGACACTTGAGAAGGAATACTAGAAAATGTGATTGCTTCTGTAATCAGCAAAATGCCCTTCAACAATGAAATGCTAGAATAAGTTTTAGCTCTTTCTAGACAGTAACTTTTACAAAAGGTGATAACCAGAGGACATTTAGAAGTGCTGCCCACGGGTTTCAGACAACTATCGGTCAAGAGACTTTGAAAATTAAAGAGATTCCATAACATATGAGAAGTTAGATTTTAGTTAAGCAATTACAGAATGAAAAAAGTACAAATAAATTAAAGTCCCTAATCCATCAAGAATTACATTTGCATAGTCAAGTGTTAAATAATATAACACTAGTAAATATTATAGACATTTAGTTATTGTTATGTCATATGTTAATGCAAATAGTATATCTACCTACAATTACTGAAAATATATTCTGTGGTCTAATTCATGTTTATATTATTTACTAAAATGTAATAAGTTCCTTTAGGGCAAGGACTGTGCTATCCCCATAAGTTTATGACTTAATAAATTGAATAAAAATAAGAGAAGCAATTAATTAAGAGAAATGTAAGATTTTATAGAATTAAAGAGTTGTAGATTACATTTTACTTAAAATGAGAAACCATATTTTTAATTTTTATTTTCCCCAAGGTACTTAGAGTAATTTCTGGCTATAACAGGTGCTCAATCAATATGCTTTGCATTGTTCTCTGCTAAGTTATAACAACATCAACAACAACAGAATCCAGATAATTTTATTTGACTTTCATGTTGGTTGTTAGGGATCCCATGTGTTCCCAGGCCATCAATGGGTATATGCATACACAGATCTTATACAAAAAATTTTAAAATTATCAAATAAAGTATACTATTTAATTGAACTTATCCTATTTTCCTAATGTAGAGATCACATATTGTAAGAAAAATAAATAATGATTTGGTTTCATATCTCTGTCTCTCATCTTCCCTTTAACAGCGGAGTTCTCACTAAGGAGAAGCCAAAAACAAACTTTTCCTCCACTTCTCTAATTTAGAGCTATCTTTTTGTTATACACTGTGAATTTTCTATGGAATGATCAAGATAACTATGCCATTGGCCTAAATTCCCTTATTATGAAAAGCACACATTGTCTGAGTAGCAAGTGGTTATCTATAGCAAAACTGTCATGAATGTAAACATATTGCAATATATATATATAATATAAAATATATATATATAATATATATATATATAT